>NC_070601.1:2868072-2988072 GCF_027409825.1 Scomber japonicus
CCTTCATCAGCCTTATGAAGAAGTACTGGCTGGCTATGTTTCTTCTTTTTTTTCCCAGTCATTGTTAACTATGCCACATTTGTGTCTAATGATAAGGTAAATGAAAGGATATTTCAAAGAGAACTGGCCTCCCTGAGTAGTTTTTTTTCCCTTTCAAAGACTGGACAAACTAGAGCAGTTTGGAAAAAGACCGCAGGCATGCCGAATGATTGTCAGCCATGCAAATAATCACTTACTTACACTCAGTGAGTTTGCTTCGGATAAGGCAAATTACCATTTGAAAATGAGCTCAAAAACACTCTGGGCGAAAAAGCTTGCATCATGATTCTCAGTTATATTATCGCGGATACGTAACCACTCGCACATACACACAAACGCTGACAAACATGCACACAAACACACTCCTCTCCCACCGCCTCTGAACTGGCTGCAGGGATATCATATGAACGCTCTGATCTGATGGAAGGTTTGTCTTATTGCTGCATGTGGCTCAAATTGCTTTTCGGCCAATCGGATTTGCCGTTCCTGCTTTATTTTTCTGGATGCTGATGCTGTGATTGTGTTTGGAGGCATTTTCTGCAACATTATATATACACACACACACACACACACACACACGAGTCGAAATGGTGGCGGTTTTGACGGGGTAAACCAGATAGATGGTGACAAGCCGGAAAACTCAGCAGCAGACTTGAACATGCGATATTCTGTGTGTACACAATTTGTCACTACAAGAATGTATTAAAAATCTAATTATTCAGATTTTCTTTCACATGATCTGCTTTTAATTTCTCTTGTTTCTCTTGCACGCTTATGAAGAACTTTCCTGGAGGTACAAATGAGCCACGCTTGGGTCATGTTGTAGGTCAAATGATGGGTGGAGGTTTGGTTTAACTTTAATAAGAGGGTCTAAATAGTTGTGTATGTGCATCTACTTTATCATTCTTTTTTTCTCTTTCATATGCAAACATCACATATAAAAGAGACTGATTTCACATTTAACCCTCCTGTTATGCTCCCGGGTCAAATTGACCCATCTGTTTTGACTCTTCCTTCCTTCCCTCCTTCCTTCCTTCCCTTCTTTCCTCCCTTCCTCCTTTCCCCCTCCTTTCTTCCTTCCTTCCTTCCTCCCTCCTTCCTACCTTCTTTCCTTCCTCCGTCCTTCCTTCCTCCCTTCCTTCTCTCCTCTGTCCTTCTTTCCTTCCTTCCTCCCACCCTCCTACCTTATTTCCTCCCACCCTCCTACCTTCCTTGTTTACTTACTTCTTTCCTCCGTCCTTCCTTCCTTCCTTTCCTCCCTTCCTTCCTTCCTCCATCCCCCTTTCTTCCTTCCCTCCTTCCTCCCTCCCTCCCTCCTTTCCTTATTTCCTTGACTCGAACACAACAGGAGGGTTAATGTTATTGAGACCACAATTAACAGTTCATAGACTAAAATAAATGTTAAATAAGCAGTAGGTAATGCTCTACTAGCTGGCTACCTGAGACTCTGCAGCTCTGTCCTTCTTTCAGTTTATTTATTGGTATCTTTAAATCATCCCAGAAACTTCTACATATGCATACATCACACATAAAGAGCCTAATTCTACTTTACATATAAGAAACCAGCCTTGTAACACTATTTTTTGTATCTAATTTTCACATTTAATGTTATTGAGACCAAAATTAACAGTTCATAGACTAAAATTAATGTTAAATAAGCAAAAGGTAATGCTCTACTAGCTGGCTACCTGAGACTCTGCAGCTCTGTCCTTCTTTTCAGTTTATTTATTGGTATCTTTAAATCATCCCAGAAACTTCTACATACTTTACTTTTTTATTCAATCCCTAAACTCACCTGTCATTTAAACCAGCTGTGGCTAATTTAGCTTAAAAAATAATGTCCATGTCTTAAATGATACAATAACTCTGCTCCTGTTCAACTCATAAAAACAGGAAGGATGGAGTTAAATGGTTAATATTAAGTTAAATGTTTGGATTAATTAAAGAATAGAATAGTTTTGTCTTATTTAAAAAAGGGCCTAAATTCATTTTACCTACAGTAGTACACCCATTTCTATACTGCTTATGCCACTAGAGGGTTGTGGAGAAGCTCTCAGCTGACATAAGGCATTTTCTGCTAGTTTATAGACCAAACAAATGTCACATTAATCAATCATTTTAAGAACAAGAATGATAACTGTGAGTGTTTTACCCTTTGCTACCTTTTCAAAAAGACTTTTAACACCTATTTCCGTCTTCTTTTTAAATGACAAAAAGCATTTATTAGGGCTTTTCATCACCTGAGACAGGCGGAAAGGAGATGGAATACACTTTCACAGGTGACATGACGGTAAAAAAAAATGATCAAAAGTCAACAAATCTGCATGTTAATTAATTTGACATGTCTCCTTTTCCCCTGCGTGAAGCTTCCTGGACTCTCAGCCAGGTGTTGGAGTCAGTGTATCCTTTGGACTGACAGTGTATCAGGGTGAATAGCCAGGTTATAAAAAAGCCCTTTAAGCCCATCTTATCCTTTTAGTTGCTGAGTCTATGGTTGAATTCAGAGCTACTGTCAACAATATGAAGTTCCCGGACGGGATTGGAAGGTAAGCAAAGTTTAAGCTACAGTGCCGAACTAATGCCAGTTTGATTAAATGCTCTGGATACAAACAGCAGGGGTTTCTGATCCCTTCACCATTATAGTTCTCAGGCTTACAGAGCTTCTCTCATTGTGCTGCTCTCTTTCTGACCTTCTTCAGCTGAGGCCAATCTATTGTATCATCAGAAAATGACTATAGTGAGTTGTTCTAAACATCTAAAAATAAAAATACAGTGGATGCAGCGAATACTTCATCAGAACGGGGGGTGGGTGGGGGGGGGGGGTGTCATTTGTAAAAATCGCTTTACTGGCGCCCCGGCTTTATTTCCAGCAGATGCGTGGTGGAGAATGAACATTTGTTTACATCCCCCAGATACATTAAGTGTTTATTTGATAGCAAACACAATCCAAATTGTCACTTAGCGATGCCAGCTCCAAGTCCAATAAGCCATGGGTCTTTAAAAGTCACAAAGTGCTGCCATGTTTAACAGGGTTAAATACACAAACAAAGATGGATTGAATGTGTAATTTGGAGCATTCAAATTTAGTGGGAAGGAAAAAAAAAAAGGCAGAAAAAAAACAACAATATTTCTCGGGGAGCACGCCTTACTGCGTATTAATTCTTATCGTGGTGATGAATAATCATGCTTCTTATGAGGAAGAGTCAGTAGAATACAGCAGCACTTTGAGCTGTCATAATTAACAGACTCACTCAACAATGGGCACATTCTCAAAGAGACTTCTTATTAACACAGACATAATGGGTAAAGTGCATATTAAAAATGGGTATTTAGAGTGGAAGGGATCAAAACTACCAATGAAAACCCAGTTTTTATGGTCGACGTGTTTCATTGTTTCAGCGTCAAATGAATGCCAGCTGACAAGTCGAGGCCCGGGCCATACTGTACGGCTGCCCCGAGGTGTCAAAAAGCTTCGGCGTGACACTGCCATTACCCACAGGGCCCGGTGCACACCTCATTAGCGACAGAGTATCCTTTGGCCACCCATGGGTGAGATTCAGTCCCTTGGCAGCTTAACAAGATCACATTTAAATCTTTGAATAGATGGAGAGAGTCGGTTCCTGATGAACATTCATCAACGGAGCACAATTATTTCCAGGCTGCTGCTTGGATTTCTGATCTAGTTTCGTGAGGAATTCGTCAAATAAGAGAGAGAAAAGGCATAAATAAGAGAAATCCACCTGAAAGTATCCATCTATAGTGACAGGAAGTTAGTTGTAGAGTAGGTTTTGAGATTGAAAAATGAGAGTAAGACCATTTAAGAGCAGCATCTTCCCAGAAACCGACTCTTTTCTACTCAAGAAAGAAGTCCCAATGAAACCTGCTGGGAATACAAACCTACTGCTACATCTTTTAGATAATGTGTTTTTCTTGTAAGTTAGGTGAAGTGAAAGGTAAAAAGATGGCTGGTCAGGTCGCTTGAAGTGAAAATGAATGAATAATCCCTTTGTCCCCCCCCAGCTCCCCCCCCCTCCTCCTCCCCTAAAGGTGCCCTTGAGCTAAACCCTCTGCGGAGACACTCAAAAAGAAAAACATCACCATCACCATCACCACTACACTGCTTCAACCCATCACAACTAAAAAGACGCAGGTTAACACAGGTAACCACGCCGACAGCAAAACAAAGACAGAACAAAAGAACTTCCATCTTCTAAAATGTTCCCCTTTACATCACGAGACGGATGGTTAGGGTCCGTAATTCAACGATGAGCCTTGAATTCCGACTGAATAGCCTTTTCCACAGTGTGCCTGTCAAGGGTGATTACAAGCTTAGCAAGAAAAATGAGATACTGGTTGACCTATTTCTGAACACTTTGTTTCGTCCCCCCCCCCCCCCCCTTCCACTTCCCCACAATCTCCCCTTCCTCCACTACCATCCCTTTCTTTCTTCCGACCAAGTTTCTTTCCCCGTTCTTCTTCTTCTTCTTTTTTTTTATTATTTATTTCAGCCTCTGTGCCCACCGCTTCTCTCAGAGTAGAGGTCAGGTCAGAGGCCACCTGGCTCCACCACCGTTGCCGAGCGTGAGCAACCTGGCAACAAAGCCCTCCACTGTTTGGAGATCTGTCGCTCCGTGCCAAACTTTCACCTTAACCCCCCCAAACCCCTCCAAACCCCTCCTCTCTTAGTCTCTATGTGAAGAAAACCCCTGCAGGGATGCTTCAATGGGGGGGCTGTGAGCACTCGGGTCTCTGTGGCAGTAAAGTTTAGATGCTGTCATGAGGAGAGTCACACTGGGAACTCATCAGCGAGGAAAAAGGTGGGAAATAAAAGGAGGTGACGAACCTTTGCTTTGGCTCGCGGACAAAGACGCTAAATAAGAGAACGCGGAAACCTTCATGGTCGCCATTTCTTGCCACCACCTCCACCACCACCACCAACGCTGCTTTGACATCACAGAATGATGAGCTGCCTCGTTTGGCTGTCAAGATGTATTATTTTTCTAAATGTGTCGAAATGCCCCGCTTGAGCAGCTGTTTCAAAAACCAGATTTTCAATCAGCTAATAAAAAAAAAAAATAAAAAAAAATGCTTAAATGAAACAATGTGCTATGAAATCAGATGAAAGAGTATTAGTTTCTTAGTGCCACTGATGTCCTGAAAATGCTGTGTGTTGAGTTTTGCAGATAAGAGTTGAAGAAACGCAGGCTGGCAGCGGGCCCTTCTCCTCTCACATCCTCAGTAAAAGCAACATGGGAGACCAGGGGTTTGGTCTTAAGAAGAAGTAGAGTTTGTTATTTCACCGCCTTTGACTAAGGTCATACCAAATTAACAGACGCCTGACTGAATAAAAATAGCATACCATTAATTCTTTTTTTTTTTTTTTTTTTTTCTCTCCTCTCCTTCTCTTCTGCTCATAAATCTTAAAGGTTGACCTGATTTTTAATGTTAAACTATGTGGAGAAATTAAAGAGGAGGAGGGAAAAAAAAAAAAAAGAGGGGGGAAAACATTCAAATAAGCAGCACGGACTAATTTTATCCATGTCGCCAGCTCAGGTTTCATGTGGGATCTGCGGAAACTAAAAATACTTTTGGTCTTTTGTGATGAGGGGGGGGGCGGCAGACGAGGGCGAGAGGTGGTGGGGGGGGGGGGGGCAATTTAAAACCTCACAAAAACAATGCTCAGTCAATCAGAGCATTAGAACGACATTTTCAATTATGCTGGTCGGAGATTTTTGAAACTTTATGGTCAAGCAATGCTGAGAATTATAATCAATTTTCAGGTGATAAAAAAAAAACATAAACAGTAGAAGAAGAAGGGATGGTGGGAAAGGAGGAGGAGGTAGAGGAAGAAGACAGGAGGAGGATGGGGGGGTGTGGGGAGGGAGTGGTGGGATGAGCCATTTAATTGCAACCACATTCGTTAACAAGCTTAGCTCTTGTCTCAGCACTGTGCACCATACTCAGCATTCAAATAGATCCTAATTATTTCTAGTTGAAGGTCTTAAGATTGTCAACTCTTGTGTTGGCCGATGATAAAACATGGCTCTTTCAAACTTAATCATTACAAGTACATTCAACGAGCATAAATGGCTCAGAGGTTAGAGCTGCATTAACTCCTCCAGTCCATTTTGGTTGAATGGCCTGGCATCCGCAAAAAAAGCAGATTACATCCTCAAATCAAACCCTAACTGATGATCGCGCTCCTAAACAGTCAATTATGGGATGTTTACTGTGGTGTTTTGTGGCGTTATTTGTTTCTGTTCGCTTGATAACATGCTAGACCGACTTTAGATTGACAAGGATTTATGGGGGGAAAGCAGAAAGCAGCGAACGGAGTAAAAGCCAATCACGTAAACACCAATTACAAGTCCGCTGAGGAGAATTAAAGCGGCTGAATCCTCCCCTCCTTCCCTCCCTCCTCTTCTTCTTCTTCCTCCTTTTCCCTTTTTCTAAAAACAGACGAAAAAAAAAAAAAAAAAAAAAAAAGGAGGCGAGATACCGAATGTTTAATGAGGAGAAGGGATGATGGGCAGTGCTCGCATCATAATATGCAAATCAGCCATCTCTGAAATAGTGTCTGAAGCAGTGGATATGAATGAAGACCACCGCTGCTAAATTATTGTGATAATTGGGAGGGAGTTTTTTTTTTTTTTTTTGGAGGCTGAGCCAAACTTGTGTCACTAGAAGAAAAAATAAAGTAACACCCAAACACTAACCCCCCCCCCCCACACCCCTCCACTCCTCCTCCACTCTTCCTCCTTCCCCAGATTTCTTCCACATTGATCCTGTCAACCTTATAAAGATTGTGTTTTTCTTTTCTTTTCTTGGAGTGCTGTTTAAGTTGCAGACGAAATCACTAGAAAACCCCTTTAAAGACAATAAATAAATAAATAAATAAATAAATGCTTCGGTGACAGTGACGCAGAGTTTATCACAACACGCTGATCACATTTCAGGCACAACAAGACCTTTATAGAGCTGCTAGATTAGCTCTGAATCCTCCGTATCACATTAATATTAACTAATTCAATTACTAATTCACCCCAGCTAACTTTCAACAGCAAACTTTGACACTGTATGATAACAAACCCCCTTCAATAAACTCTTAAATATACTAAGAATGAGAGGAAAATGTAACTCATGTCAAGGATTTACAACCATTTTGACTCGTGAGGCCTTAAAATGAAGACGATATCAGCTATACATGTGTGATTCTTCGCTTTAAAACATCTTAGATTGCTTTTTTTTTGAGCTCCAAAAAGAGTCGAAGTGATCCCATCATTCCACACAAATACCTAACTTCAAAGAAAAATCCCCAATAAAGCATAAAATACAATACAAAAACTATGAAGCACAACTTACTTCTTTCTTCTTTACCATCCCATTAATCATTGTGTGACCCCCTCAGATTTATCTAGTGACCCCTTTAAGAGGCCACGACCCCCAGGTTGGGAACCACTGGTTTTAAGCAAGTATCGTTTGATGTTGATTTCTTTCTCAGAGATGAAATAATCTCCCAGAATCTTTTTCTTGTGTCTAATTGTTGCAGCATTTCTATATGTATATTCTTTTCCATGTTGCTTCTGTGTATTAGGAGACCTCAGGAGAACTAGCAATGGGACTTTTTAAAGGATATAGAAAGAATAATGTCTCTGGTGTACTGTCTTTTCTTCAGTTTTCATTCATTTCAAACTCAGAGCAAAGAACTTATGATTGCTGAAGTCAGTGCAATGTGTTAAACGTGCATTTTTTAGCCGTGAGTCCTTGTAATAAGAACAACTTGAAAGCCCAGTTAAATGCACATGAACAGTGCTTTTAACAAGGTGGTAAAGGACCTAGAATCAGATAAAAATGAGACATGTCAAACAATCACAAACAGTAAATCCTTCAACTGCTTCCCTCGTGTGTAATCAAGGTGTAATTTGCTCTGCAGCTTTGAAACAGCTCCTTTCATTCTGTCCCCACATTGCGGTGATTGTAGAACAATGGAACAAGTTGAGAGCAGAAACAAGAAACTCTGGCGAATGCTATTAATAAAAGACACATCTCGTCACTCTCAATATGGCAGGCGAACCTAGCAGCCTTTGAAGTCCTCTCCTCTCGCTTAACTTAACCCAGTCTCCACTCAACTCTTGCTCAAACTCTTCCTTTAATGTGGCGAGCCGGCCAGCCTTCCTCGTACCGTCCCAACAATCACGTCACTGGACGTCTTCAGAAACGGGATTATTTGCATTTCCTGGTCCGTTTGAGCTTCAATCACACAAAAGGGTCCAGGACCGCTGAACAAAAAAAAAAAAGAGCAGGGAAAAAAAGAAAACCACCCCTAAAGTAATGTGGTGCCGCAGAACTCAAACCAGATGAATCTTCTCTATTTTTACCTTTTCCTTTGCCAAGGAAACATCAGGCACATCCTGTACGCTTCAGTGAAGACGGGCCGGCTAAAGCTTTCTAAAGAGCAGAGGGAACAAAGATGTTTCACCCCCCCTCTCCCCTCATCCTGCACACATCTCTCCTTCCAACGTTTGCTTGATTCTGTTGTGTGTGATCTTAGAGATGGGGATATTGAAAATGATATGACACAAACACACACACACACACACACACACACACACACACACAGTCGGTCGCATATGCATACACATGTTTGGGGATCGAGCCGCACATCTCTGTAGTCTCGCCACATGAAAGCGATGCATCATAGGTGAGAGACAAAAGACAGAAACCTGAGTGTGTGTGTGTAGGAGTGTGTGTGTGTGTGTGTGTGTGTGTGTGTGTGTGTGTGTGTGTGTGTGTGTGTGTGTGCAAGCAGCAGACGGCAACAACTAAGCACTTCAAGGTGGCAAAACACATAAATGCTGCGAGTTTGCTGCCACACACCTGATGCCAGATGTTGTTCCAGTCTTGGAGATAATCTTGTTAGACTGGCAGCAACAGTAAGACTCGAGAGAGAGAGAGAGAGAGAGAGAGAGAGAGAGAGAGAGAGAGAGAGAGAGAGAGAGAGAGAGAGAGAGAGAGAGAGAGAGAGAGAGAGAGAGAGAGAGAGAAAAAACACATGAAACTGAAGGTGAGCCCTTTTGCTGCAGACTTTTTTTTTTTTTTTAAAGACCTGACTTCTGTGAAACAATCAGTCACCGTGCGGCGTGTTTAGAAGGAAACTGACAAAAAGGTTCAACGTTGGAACTGCTGAAACATCTGACACTAATTTGACGCTACTAGTTTCTTCTAATCTATGGACAGTTCTTTACATGCAAAAGGCCCTTTACAGAACATCAAAAAACATGAGTAGTTATTTCAGAATAAGAGCGTCAGGGTGGCACAAGCTTGGAGATAAAGTAAGATAACGTTATTAGCAATAAATCAATTAGTCGATTCGATATCTTTTAGATTCTAACTGTCAGTCCGATAACTCAACGCAGATGCCACCTTGTCATTCAAGTTTAACGCCACCTTGAAACCATGTGGCATTTTCTTATAACACCTACCTACCCAAATGATTATTTTCATTATTCTTTAATCCGCTGAATATTTTCTCCATTACTTCTGTGCCTGTGGCCACGTGGCGTTTTTCTTATAACAAAGAAAGTCAATGTTACCCAACACCTACAACACCTAAAGGCTGCAACTAACGATTATTAGATTAATCAATATCGATTAATCTTCTGTCTCTTAAAAGTCAGAGAAATGTCTAAGCTCCCGGTGAACTCCTCAAATGCTTAAAATCCATATAAATCCACTTTACTATCATATATGAGCGTGAAATTTCAAATCCTGATGATTCAAAGTGACTAAAATGATGATTTAATTATTGAAATAGCTGCACATTATTCTTCTAGGTGCACCAAATTTATTCTGTGTGCATCCTCAAGGCTAGAAACATTTAAAACATGCATCCACCAACTCTCAATTAATAGCATGAAACTGTGTTGGCAGTGGCAGTAATAATTGTCAGGTCAGTACAGTACATGCTTCTTATAAAAGTACCTTTAAGCTGTAATTTAAGACAAAAAAACCTGCATTTATTTGCCTCTTTTTGCCGCCTCCAGACATTTATCTCACCCAATGAGATTGTTGTTGCCTCTGTGAAACGTTTGTGTAACTAAAACTCCAATCTGCTAATGGTCACATAAAAAAATAGAAAAAAAAAATATAGAAAACCCTCTTTGTGCGCTCTCTTTCCTGCACTCCGGCTATTTGCAGCTAGCCCGCTTGATTCAAACAACATGGCACTATTCAAACAAGGGCACTTTCAAATTGCCCGTCATCAGTAAAAGCTGCAATTTCTAGCCATAAAAAAGAAAAAAAAAAAAGCCAGTGAAAACAGATATGAGCCTTTATCGTTGTAATCAGGTGGAAATTGTGAGGCCTGTGCACACATTCCTGCTGCTGTGGGACTTCTGATACATACATATACGACACGGCTGCATCCTCTGAGTATATATTATGTTCTAAATAATTATTGATTTTCATCGTTGCCTTATCATATTTAGATTAAGCTGATACTTTGGACAAAAGCTCCAATGATTAAAAATATGCTTTTCTCTATATGTTGGTCAGGATATCAGTGGACGACTCTTCTTCTTCTTCTTCTTCTTCTTCTTCTTCTTCTTCTTCTTCTCCCTGAACACGCTCATTTCTGTAATTGCTTTTTCATATTTTTGGTTAATGGTGGTGGGTCTTTTCTTCACACACACACACACACACACACACACACATTAAGAAACACACATACACTTTCTCAGATCCATAAATGTGCAAAAATGAGAAGCAGAGATTAATGTGTTGTGTTTAAACCTAACCTTTTCCGTAAGTCAAGTCGCTCCACCGGGTTATTTCTAATTTAAAACTAGAGCTATACCAGCCCCTTAACATCCTCATCCTTATTAAAGACATTTCAGGACACGCTGTAGCCAGGAGGCACGGTTCAAATATATATGATTCAGTGTCATTTGCAAGAGGAAATCTGGGTTTTAGAGGAAGTTAATTCTGCCTTTTGCAACTGCAGCGGTGACAGATGTAGTCCGTGGTCCTTTCTTTAACTCTACTGTAAGAGCTGCTTGCTAGTTGAGCCTGTGAACTGTCGGGTTACTGCTGTGTAAATGCAATTAATTCTGATTATTCGCTCGATTCAGATGTTCTTATTATGGTTTTAACCTTAACCTGCTCTGAGAAACTATGAAAAAAAAAAAAAAGTCTCCTTTACAAGATGACGGTGAGGAAGTGAGCGTTGTTTCTGGCCTGCATGTAAAGGAGCAAGGATCAGAAAACACACTGACAAACAACCTATTTAGTCATTTAGCTTGGAAACACTTGTTGACTATATTGCAATGACATTTATTCCACAGAGAGAGAAAAAAAACCACACAAATTTATGTCCTGCGTTCCTTACAAACTACTGCCAAACATCCATCCTAGAAAATGGTATAATTTGAACTTCTTAGACCAAAATGGGTGGAGTGTGTTACAGCCACAGAGTGCTTCAAATTCACTTTTCTTTCTTTCTTTTTTTTGTACTGTGGTGGCTGTATTCAAATGTCAGTAAAAATAGAGATACAGGATGTTCAGAAAATAGTAAAAGTCCTCATTAAAGCTAGTACTAATCAATATTTTATGTTAACTATGGACTCACCCACAGTGGATTACCACCCAGAAGCTCTATATGGAGCATTTTTATCATCTTTTAGCTCATTGTTTTGGTTCCATCTCATAAAAATGTCTAAAGTGATAATATGTTATGTATTTAAAGCTTATTGTGTTGCATCCAAGCAGTAAAAAAAAGATGTAAATGCTCTTTTTTAAGCAGAATACCCCCATTCAAAGCCACATATATCATATTATATGTTATTATCATGCATGTAGTTAATGCTGTGTACGTAAAAGTAGAATATTACCCTTCTTAAATGAACTATAACATATACAGAACGTCAAATTTGTACTTAATTAAATGCTCGTTACTTCTCTAATAGGTAACACCTCACCTGGCTAGTCTAATACAGTTTCGAGATACACTCCCCACCCATCTGGCACCTGGAGCGGCATAAAACGAACGCAGTGAATTATTTGCAGCTCCTATTTGTCCCCGCTCTGGTATACATACCCCAGTGTGTTTATTTGAAGTGAAAGGGTGTGGCAAAAAGCCTGGTAATGAGACCCAGCTGCAGGCCGCGGAGACACTGGATCGCTTCCCTCACAACATTGGGCCGGAGAGAGAGAGAGAGAGAGAGAGAGAGAGAGAGAGAGAGAGAGAGAGAGAGAGAAGGCCGGAGTCGGAGCGTAACACAACAAGAAAATCGAAAAAATACAAACAAAACGAGTGATTTGCACACAAAAGAAAACTGAATCAAGCGCAGCCCGTCCACTGGAGAGAGGTTCTTGTAAACAAGTGGCCGTGCTAAAACAATACAGCTGGATTTCCTCTCGGTAAGCGACGATAATCATCACTCACTGTTTACCAGAGTGGAGAGGGGTTCCAGCCCCAAAACAGCCTCAGGTTCCCCCAATAACACAAACGAAGCTGGATTCACTAACTCTATCTCTGTGATGATGCATTTCTACAAGAAGATTTGGCACCGTGCTCCTCGCTACTGTCCAAACAGATCAGGAAAATGTGATGCATGTGTCGGTTTTTCAGCTCTCGTGTGGGTTTTTGTTTTTTTAAATCAGAAAACCTGAGTTTAAACTATAATTTTGGCATAACTTACCGCCTAACTATGACAAAATTTTTCTCCTTTTTTTTTTAATGTATTCTAAATGTCCTTAATATCTGAGAGCCTGGGACACTTTTTCTGCAGCAACATTTCCTAACCATTCCAAAAACTAATCATTTTTCTTTATGGAAAAAGAGCTTATCATATGCAAAGTGCTCAACATCAATGTCTTCATATTCTCGTTTGAGAAATTCATTGCGCGGTGAATTCCCTCGGGAACGCTGTAGCCAAGTTTCAGCCTCGCAAAAGTTTTTTTTTTTTTTTTTTTTTTTTAATTCTCTCACTTTAATTCAACTTGGCACGTTATTTCTCAGAAATACCGTTGGGCTCGGGGGAGAAACACAGACGTGGTCTCACTTGTTAGTGCGGGTTTTAGTGCTGAATAAGGATCAGACAATGGCTGAGGGGAGAGGGGCTGCAGTCTAGCGAGGTATTGACACAGGAGATATTGCCTGAACAAAGTGGATCAGTGAGAAAAGGGAGCGAGTGAGCGTGAAGGAAGAAAAAAAAAAGAAAAAGATTATCTTAATTATCATTCAGGAGCTGCTTAGTGCAGCACCTGTGCATGAATAATGTCATTTATAGGCACATTGAGATGTGCATAATTCCCCCTTAAATCATACACATTAGCGGCATAACAAGGGATGAACAAGTCGGCCTCTTGCAGGCTCAACTAGGAGCGAGGGGGCTCATTGTCAGCCCCTCACCTCCCCAATAAGAATGTACTTCTTTATTCAAAAGACTCCGCTCTTCTCTCATTTAACACTTGCTATTCGGTCCAGAGGAGCTGTGAGGTTACATATCCTGCTTCATATTACTGTGCTGGGTTTCATTTGTGCTCAGCGTGACTTCAAAATAAGAGGATATTTTAGGGGCTGGGAGTGTGATATAACTGCAGAGGGTTTTGTATGATTTGCACTTGTTTTGAATTAACAAAGCAGTTTGAAAGCTTTTGACAAAACACACATGAATCGATGTAATGCTCCCTTATGCTCCTCTGGGTTAGTGACAATGTACAAAATTTTGCATGGGTGTTATACAGAGGAGATATTTAAGATGTTTTTTTATGATTTGGAGAATTCAAAAGAGGCTCAACCCAACAAAAAGCCGGCTAAAGAAAAGGTGTAGCTTATGATTTAAATGTGTGACGGTGATAGAAAGCTGCTGAAGTAGTAGTAGATGTTTTAGCAGCAGAAAGGCAGTAAAGTATTAGCTTTGGTAGTAAATACAAATAATAGCATGTTATAGTGGCAGAGGTAGACTAAGTAGTAGTCGTAATAGTGGCAGCACAAGCAGGTGGTAGCAATACTAAGTATATTTTAGCTTTTGCAGCTCTATTAGTAATACTGCTGTTACATTGGGTATCATAACATGCATATTCATATTGCAACCTGCTGGAATAATAATATTAAATTCATTTCCCCAGTTTTTTTAAAGTGTAGTTTCAGCCACGACTTACCTTGTGTAGCCGGTTCAGTCCAAAACTTCATCTTGCAGCTGTGTTGAGATGATTTCGAAGTGAAGAAGACGAGGACTACCACCACTCTCCTGCTTCTCCTGCATCAAATAAAATAAAAAACAGTACATGACTAAGCTTCTATATTCACATCTCATTTAACATGATACTCAGAGTTCTTGTAAATATATGAAATTATATATATATTCCTTCCTGATATAACAGCTACAGGGACAGGAACATACTCATACAAATACAGAATTAATAGCACAGAGCTCATTTGCATAACACAAGATTACCATGCAAGCTCACATACCTGGATATAATATAATAGTAATATAACTCCACATATTGCATGACTTTAAAGGTGCAGTGTGTAGAATTTAGTGCTGTCTAGCAGACGGACTTGGTAGAAATGAAATAAAATATTCTTAAGTATGTTTTAAATCACCTGAAAATAAGAATAATTGTGTTTTAGCTACTGTAGAATAAGATCTTTATATCTACATAGAGAGTGGGTCCTCTTCTGCTATGTTTCTACAGTGGCCCAGAATGAACCACTGACCAAGCCAATTCAACCAACATGTCAAAATAATCCATATTAAATTTGTCAAGTGCATATTTACTCCGTCTATGCAAGTAAATACACTGATCATGGCATTTCCATTGAAATTAATTGATTTTGCTGCAAAATTTTGTGATTTTTAAGTGGCACTGTGACTTGGCCTTAATAGGTAAATCACAAATGGGGCCAGCTGATACCCTCAGTTTATTTAATATGGCTGAGGTACTTATAGTCTTGTCATGATAACTACTTTTATTGAAGGATATATTGTCTCGATAAACGATATTATTGTCATTTAAAGGATCATTTTATACCACTGATATAATGATAGGATGGGGGTGAGGGGTGGGGTTGGAGAGAGGGGGGCTACACTTCTATAAAAACCCAGATTGCCATTATAGTTGGCCAGGTTAAAGTAAATTTAAGGACACGGAGGAATGGAGGACTCTACATGCTTAGCCAATGTGACATGAATAGCCTCTTAGCTGCTAATGTGAAATGTGGCAATACTGAAGTAAAAAAAAAAAGAAAAAAAAAAAAAGAGATCTGATATGATAAGTCCATATATAGACGAGATGACGTTTATAATTACATTATTGTACGATAAGTCGATAACTATTGTGGCAGGCCTAATTGTACTTTGGCATTAGCAGCACCAGCAGAAAGTGACATAATTAGGCTAGTGCAGTAGTAGCACCAGTAATGATATAGTAGTAAGAAAATTACCATTGGCAATAGTAGTATCCAGTTTCTTCTGTGCAGGGATGATACATTGAACTCTTTCTTTCTTGTTGCAGTCTTTCTAAATGCACAAAAAAAAAGAGAACATATTTTTTTTTTAAATGGGAGTGAACCAGAAATTATCTCAGCAAGCATTGACTCAGCACCTGGATATGCTCACTGATCAACACTGATACTGTAGAGACACTGCTCTCATATGCACACACACACTGTTCACTATCAAACATTAACCTTATATCTCTACAGTATCTTTCAGAATAACATATATAGCCTTGTTTGACCGGTGAGCAACGTGCACAGTGTTTTTAAGAGTGCATCTAAGGAAAAACTGAAAGGTCTCAAATTCCCAAAACAAGAGTGAGGTATTCATATGACATTTATTCTCTATCCACTAGAGAAGAGCTTCTGATACTTCATCCTAACCATGCCCACTGTGTGCCTAAGGAGTACATTTACGCCCAGCTTATGTCAAAGAGCCCTTGAAAATAACTGCTCAGGCTTCAATTTGGAGTACAAGCTGGGTGGAGTTTGCAGAAACAGCCCCGCACGCCAGAGCCAGAAAGTATTTGTCATCCAAATCAGCTTTTGTGTTGCCACGGGAGACGTGGGTCCACACACACACACACACACACACACACACACGCACGCACGCAGCAGAGAGAGAGAGAGAGAGGAGATGCATACAGTAAGAAACGAGAGTAGTAACGAGGGCTGTCATCACGGAGAAATGTCAAATATTCCGCCCCGCTGCAGACTCCTCAGCGCAGCCCGCCGCTGTCGAGGCCTGGCCCACGCAGTCAAAAGTTCACAACAACAACAGAGGGCATTGTGGGTTCTCTCTAATCAGAGGGGCCTTCCCGTTAGAGCCGAGCACATTTGAATTCTAACTATGCCAACTGAGATATGGAGTAGGATTCGACTCGGAGTATGTGGACCTCCTCTGTGCTGGGGTCAAACTGCAATTTTAAAACACTTTGTGCGTTAGTTTTTTTGGGGCGGAGGCCGTGGTGGGCGGGATTCGTCATTTTGGGAAAATGTGAGCCGGTCGCAGAGAGACATGCGATTGGTTCGGTTCTCTGACTGAAAAAAAAAACACCCCCCCCCAAAAAAAACAAAAAAGGAACAAGAATACATCTTCTCATGTGTCTCCCAAGCGTGGGAGCTGCTTCAGTCATGATTTAAGATTACAAAACTTTATCCTCAAGTCAAAACACAGAACTCAAAAGCTGCTAGAAGGTGATTCATGTGTCATTTTGACACCAATAAATCACCAATATATTAGGTTTCAGACATGAGTTCAAACTAACTGGGCTGAACTCTTCACTTTCACATTTTCAAGACAAAGAAAGGAGGTGTTTAGATTTGTTATAAAGCATGTTATAAAGCATTTACTGCCCTCTGAAAGCATTTTTATGATTTTAAGTGATACTTAATTGATAATCTTTGGGTTTTGGACTTTTGAAATTTGACATGTAAGAGAGGAAAAGTGTGATCTTGACCTTTCCAAAGCAGGGTGTCAGCTTCTTTCTAGTTATAATCCAATTCAAAAGGTACAGGACTATAACAGCAAGCTCAATGTCCGTTCTCCACCTGTATTGACTTTCTACCTGATTGCATCACAACTTTGAGTCTCATCTCTTCCGTTTCTCCTTGTGCACCCCTTCCCCAAAAAAAAAAAAAAAAAAAAAAAGTACCCGACTTTACCATCCTGAACTGCAAGAGCAACATAATAATTCATATTCAGATCATTATTCTTAATACCTCTGAGTATTCTGGTAATATTTGATAATTGCAGTGGAGTGACCTTAGGACAAATGCCATTATGAGTTTAAAGGATGACGACTAATCTGAAAGCTGTAATTCCCTCTGAATATTCGGAAGGGCCCTGTCGACGCTCGATATTATGTTTGAACTCAAGTTTTATTTATCCACCACTATTTGATATCTTTAAGATACTGCAATACAAATAAATTATTCATGTCAATTAGCTTTTCATCTTCTAAGATACGAACTTGTGTGATCCCTTTAACAACTATTTATTTCATGCTAAAACAGAGCTCTCCCTAGAAGCCTACTGCTATCGCCTGAGGACATGTCTTTTAAATAAAAGCATCAGAGCTTTGCATACCTACAATTTGCATATTAAAGGCAGTGGGAGACAGATGATAGAAGAATTGGGTGAAGCAATCTAATCATCTCTCAACTCTGACTGGAATCCTAAACTCTTTTGGGTTTGGCCTTCAGAGACGCAGCGGCGGCGGCAGCAGCAGCAGCAGCAGCAAAAGAAGACGTTCAAATTAGCGGTAAAAAAAAAAAAAAAAGACCTTTTCAAGTTGTTATTGTCGGCTTTGGTTGGAGCTCTGCGGATGTTCCTGGGAGTCTGTTGCGTTGTGTTTTCTTTGTGTTTCCGCGTTGTTTCTGACGACTCAATTGCTTACAAGTTGAAGACGCACACAAGTGAGAAGAAATGACTGAATGCTTTAGGTCTTTTAAAAAATCAAAAAGGATTAAGTCTTAAAAATAAAATAAATCTTGAAAGGATCATTCTGCTTTAGTACAACTTGGGACTTCCTTTCATAGCTTTTCTATCAGTTGTGATATAATTGTACTCCCTAAAGTAACCGCTGAGTCCTACAAGGCAAGAAACACGAGCCATCACACAGGTTTGGATCTGAATAATCTAGCTGATTGTTTAAGATTTCCTTTTTACTAATTATATATATAAAAGAGAGCAAATGGACTCTTTGGTAGCTCACGTTAATTTATGTTCCCATCTGGGCCCAGCTGCACGTGCTACTATACCTTCTCTAACTCCTTTGCACCTCCCTGGGCTGCGTCTGTAAATAAAAGACCTAAGTTGTAATAATAAACCTGAGTTATCATTTAAGGTAACAAGTACACATTTGTCATGATTTGGCGTTAATGTGATGGGGGGAAAAAAAGTGCTAGTGCTTTTTTTATATTCCTGCAGTGATTCACCTTGTTTCAGTTTTAGAGGTCTACTCATTTCTCTTGTTGAGGTGGACAGCTACGAATATTTTACACCAACAGGAGGAAACTGGCCATAAAAAGACAGTAAAGGCAACATGTGTAATTGATAGCATAAAGACTTTACTCTGTTTTATTGCTATCATTAAGTCATGCTACTAAACAAGCATGCAGATACCTGAAACCTGTTAAAACTGGTTTATTTCATGCTAGCTACAACACAAGAAATAATAGAAGTTAGTGAGAGAAGTCAAGAGATCAAGGCAGGTTGATATACTATGTCCCAAATCTCCTCTTCTGTATTTAAACTTAATATTTTGAGAGCATAAGTGGAATAATGCAGTGCTATAGACATCTCTCGCCCTCAATGGTCGCCATCTTGGCTCTGTAGCAGAAGGAGAGGGGCTACTTTTCAAACAGGAAATGGCAGCTGAGGATGTTGTAACTACGGTGACCATTGCTGCATTACACTTAACACTAAGCATCACTATATTGCTGTCACATATAAAGCCATCAGTAGGTTTATTGGGTTAAATTAGCAGTCAGTGTAATGATTTGGTAATGCGAGTTTTCCCAATGCAAAAACAAAAGTGAGGACGTTTCCTTTAAGTGTTTTGGGAAATCATTGTGGTTTTCTTCATCACTGTGGTTTTACATACTTGTGAGTAAGTGAGTGAGTAAAGGTCTGAATACAATAGTTGTTACATAATCGGCATTCGTGTTTATGAGTTGTTTGAGTATCCATAGTCACTTACACTCAGTGATTCACACAGGCATCCCTGCCCACACACACACATATACATACTTATCACACACGCACACACACACACACACACTTACACACAAAATAGAACAAGATAAAGATGAAACATGAGGTTCCTTAAAATGTATGGATGTTGTGTGAAGTTGAGGCTCCACTCAGTCTACACAGCTCCATAAATTGAGCTCCATATCTTGTGAAATTGTTTCTCTTTGTTGCTGTGTTGTTCAGCAGGAATTTTAACTTGAACTTCACTCCAACTCTGCAACAAAGTGGAGCTGTGAGTGCATGTGTGTGTGTGTTTGTGTGTGTGTGTGTGTGTGTGTGTGTGTGTGTGTGTGTGTGTGTGTGTGTGTGTGTGTGTGTGTGTGTGTGTGTGTCCTCTCAGCCTGCATCATGCTGATCACCTCTGATATGCTGCTGCCCCATGGCTACACATGCCCTGTTTAGGCAGATACAAGAAGACACCAGCTCATATCATGGTCAAAGACTTCCAGCGCTGCAGTTTTTGTGGTGAATCCAAATACACAATTTGGCTGCATTTTAAAATAAAGTCATCCTGAACTGATACACAAGTGTGTTGATTTATCTTTTAAAATGTTTTGCACTGTTTTCCTGCTGTTAACATAAAAGGTGGAAGTGAAATTAGACGAGAAAGGAGTAAAAACAGACAATTAAAAGCTAACATGATGATGAATGAATGAATGAAGAAAAGGAAGATATAATAGAAGAAATGTAAAGAAACAAAGGAAGGAAGGAGGAAAAGAAGGAGGGGAGGAACCAAGGAAAGGAAACAAGAAAGAAAGAAATTAAAGAAAGGACTTCATAAAAGAAGTTTTACATCAACATCTGCTGACTAAGATCCAATCAGATAATTGAGAGAAACTTCTGAATGTAAAAGGTAAGAGTTAAATTATATAAGACAGCATTTACATATAAGGGAAAAAGAAAGAAAAAAGGATGATAAAACCATAAAGGTAAAAACAAACTGGCATAAGAAAACCTTTCTTTTTAAAAAGCGAATATAGGGAGGAATAATGGAGATATAATGGAGGAAACATCAAGAAAGAAAGGAAGGGAGAGACAAGCTTAACTTAAGGGAATAGAGGAAGATCCAAGGGAAGGAAAAAAAGAAAGATAGATATTAAAAATGAAGTGGGGGATGAACTTAAATCGACTGGGTAACTAACTAACATGATAAGAATGAAATATGGTGAGAACAATCAGATAATTGAGCGAAACTTCTGTGCAAATGCAACGAATCCAAAGCACACAGCTCTGTAGTTTCTTCCTGAGTCGACATCAAAGTGCAGCAAAGTGCAGAGCAGTAAACTTCTCATCCAGCGTCACTCTGACTTCCTCTGATTTGTTTGCCCCGTGGCGACCGGCGTCCTGCAATCGGCTGAGACAGACAGGACTAGAGCTGCCCCCGAGTCCATCCAACCCCAACCGCTAACGGGTCACATCACACGCCGGTGTCACTCGCATGTCCACTCACTTCGGACCTGACCCACTTCACCCAAGTCCAGCCACTTCACCATCACCACCTCCACCACCACTACCACCACTATCATCATAATCATCATCATCATCATCATCATCATCGTCCTTCCCTGCCTCAGCCGATAGACCCTGACACCCTACAATCTGAGGCACGCAGCTAATTAAAGCCTTCATGCATGATCAGCGGCAGCGGGGCCTTCTCCACCGACATCGTCACCGACAGCAGATTGATGCTCGGTGAGATCACGCAAATGAGGGCGGCGGGGTGTTTATGAGAAACAGATCATTTTAATGAAGAAAACTTTTCGGGACAGTCAGCGACAAAACTTCTGTGTTGTTTGTTGCTGTGGCGACCCTTCACGGTCAGAGATAAGCATCAGGGGCGATTACTGTCTTGTGTTAACTTGTGAGGAGGAGAAAAGGAGGATTAGAAAAGCTACAAGATATAAAATATAAAAGGATGAACACCTTTACTGGAGGATGGAGTGATTTGATGACAAAGAAAAGGGGGGAAAAAAAGAAGTGAACTCGAGCTGCTCCGAACTGTGAAGTGAAGTCTTCCTCCATCTCATTGTCACGTCTCATGTGACACGTTGGCCAGACGTCCTGGCTGCGTGTCGTGAGCAGGGTCCGAATGGCGTGCAGCAGACTTTCCTCGGCACACATGGCGGGCGGGCTGCGCAGCTTCGCCCGCCACCCTCGTCGCCGCCACCGCCATCGCCATCGCCACCGGATCCCATTTAGAGCCTCTTTCCTGGAAGGTTCCACCTCGCCTCGCCCGGGGGACAAATGTGAAGCGTTACAGTCAGACCGGCTTTGTTACAAACACTACGCTCTCACTGCTAGCACGCCGGCTGGGCCCTGCTGATAGCTAGTGCCACTGCCAAGGTGGGCCCGAACACACACACACACACACTAACACACACGCACACATGCTAAGACACTAACACACACACATGCTAAGACACTAACACACACACACTTACAGAGTGCCACAAACTCCTCCAAGCTGCCTGAGAGCACAGGAGGACTGAATGGAGATGTGCAGGAGGGAGCCAAGTACATGTCGACCCTAACAAGAGCACGGCTTTACAATCTAATGTGATGTCACAGTCAAATTTAATATCTGAACAGAATTAGAGGCTATTAGTGTTGTGATTTCAGGAAAAAAAAAACATGCAGGAAAAAGTGACAGCAGTGGACAAAAAACATTGAATTCTGGAGCTACATGTCTGCAGGTTTTCAAGCTTTAAGGAGGTTTTAAGGATGTTAGAATTAGAGCCAGACCGATATATCAATCAGCTGTTATTCCTGACCGATATTAGCTTATCATAGATATATCCGTGTCTGCATCATATAGGCAACATTTTATGTATATTTGATCATTTTGCTTAATTAAAGTTTATCATGCCTTCATTACTTAGTGACTATATTGCAAAAAATGCGTGTTTTATGTACATATTCTGTATAAATAAGATTATTAACTAGAATTTTTTTATTCCCTAATATCAGTATCGGCCCTGACCTTTCAGGATTAGTTATAATGGTATAAGATTAGAATAAAACAGGTAAATTGGTCTACAACAATAAGATATAAGAAATAAAGAGCATTTAAATTAAACTCATATTCTTCAGATGTGGAAGTTGATATTATAAATATGCAAATTAATCTCTAAACTTGCTTTTTTTCTTCTTTTTTTCCCCCCACACACAAACTGTTAATTAATCTGCCATAACCGTCCCATCAAGGGCACACAATTTCCTAAATGTTGACTGATTGGCTGGCGATGCTGCAGAGAGATTCATGCACCATCAGGCTTTGAATCTAAGGAGGTAAGAATACCAAAAAAATGTATTCAAGCTGCTGCTACTGGATTCATTCAAGTATTTCTGCAGTGTTACTCTGACCTCGACCATGTTGTTCAACTTGTTGTTTACCAATTACCTTTGAGGCTTTTTCTACCGGCGGAGCTTCTCTCTGCATTCTTTACATTTATATTTTATGTACTTGGCAGTTATATAGTGTTTCTCCTTCCCCGAGACACAATTTTCTCTATTAGTTTACCAAAAAAAAAAAAAAAAAGGAAAGGAGAAGGGAAAAAAATGTTTTTCGAGCTCTGTGTTTGAAAAAAAAAAAAAGGCTTCAGAAAGTGATCTTGGGCGTCGGAGATCGGCAGTAATCAGAAGCGGGTTTTTGTAAGTAAAGAAGAAGAAGAAGAAGAAGAAGAAAAAAAAAACAGAAAACACCCACACAAGTTCACATGGCTCTCCCCTTCCCCCTGCCTTCCTGTGCAAATTTGGACATGATTACAAGTGAGAAAAGCCGAGGGGGGTCTGGCTTCACGGCGGAGATGGAAGATACCGCAAAGTGTGTGTTTTTGTGCATGCATAGTTTGCATACGAGTGTGTGTGAGAGAGAGAGAAAGAGTAAGAGAGAGAGAAAGAGAGAGAAAGAGAGAGAGAGAGACACACATACACATGCACTTCAGCCACACAGAACAGACAGTCCCAGCAACATGAAATTCCAAGTAGATTTAATATGCACAGTTGCACAAATGGCATGACTCGGAAAGCCTCCAAACCTCTCTTTTCTGAGGTGAAAAACCTCCTGTAAGTACTTTAACAATGGCATTTTGCTGGTTTAACATACCAGTTATGATTGAATAATACTTTCTCGTGAGGCTTTGATCTGGAAAAAAAAAAAAAAGCAAAGCAAACCTAAATTTTGTACAGATTAAGGGTTGTTCAAAGCCGCAGAATGACGGTAGTTTCCCTTTTTTCACTCCCTCCCCCCCCCCCCCCCTCCACCTTTTAAGTCGCCTGAGTGGAGAATCATTACACTTCAAAAAGTCCTGGCCCTCGCTGTAAAAGCCAATCATTAAATAGAAACTCAGGGAAGAAATACACCTAATTACGGGCAGACAAATGCACATAATTCTCCCGCTTTTTTTTCTACCCCCCACTCCCCACTTCCCCACCTCCTCCACCTCCTCCTCCTCCTCATGTCGAGCTGAAAAATACTTGAAAAAAAAAGAAAAAACTGCACGTTGTCAACCGTTTGGGGGATTAAAGCAGTACAACAGCTCAAGCACTTTTTCACTTTACGCGTCAAGGTTTCACCGGCTTGAAGAGGAAAGAGGAAGGAGGAGAAAAAAAAAAATACAAAAACTAATTCCTCGGAGGACAGGAGTTGTAGTCGAGTGTGCGTGCGTATATATGTATGTGTGTGTGTGTGTGTGTGTGTGTGTGTGTGTGTGTGTGTGTGTGTGTGGAGGCGTTCGAGAAAAAGTGGCACAATTCAGGTCTTTGTGGCGCAGACAGTGAGACTCGCTCGCTTGACTCATCTCCTCATGCATTTGTGAATTTACGAGCAGGCGTGTCATTACGGGGTGATCGCTGTCACGGAGCGGGGTCCTGACGACAGACGTCATATCTATCATACAGGGGGGGGAAGAAAGTAGGATACAAGACACGGAGGTGGTCCTCAGAAGTGAGATGCATCACTTCCTTTTAGCAGCTTTTTGTTTCCCCCTCAAGAATTTGAAGTTATAATCAATATTTCTATATTAACAATGGATTACTTGTATGTAGAAGAGGGTCGCTCAGCTCACCTTCTCAGCTCCAAATGGCTGACAGACAAAGTTAGCAACTATCTGGTGAGCATAATGCAGCATTTAGCTCCAATAGAAGCAGATAAGGAAGCAAAATCATGCCTGAAAAAAGAGTGAATATTCGACTTATATCCACTAAATCAACATCAAAATGGGATCAGTGTTGAGTTCAGTGTGTTTCTACTGCTGCCAGATTCCTCAAAAACCTGGTAATGCAGGTTTAAGAGTTTATACATGCTGAACTTTTAAGTAGCATTAATGTAAAATTGTTTGCCAGGTAACAAAAGACTGCTTAATATTGTTTCTTGGCCTGTCGGACAATGGAGCATTTGTGTTAGTGCAACCAAGACTATATCTGTGCAATAACACCAAGATCATGTGCAATATTATCTGTGCAGTTCACTAAATGCAATATAACTGAGTACATGCACTCACTCTGTTTTTATACCTTTCATTTAAACTATTTATTGTTTGTTTTTATTCATTATTCGACTGTAATGTGTCTACTTGTCTGTAGTTACCACTGGAGACACATTTAAGGCATTGAATTGAATTTGAGTCTAAGTATTTAGAGTGCCTTAACTTCCATAAACCTTTAAAACTGATACATGAAAAACAAAATGTCCAGTTTTGTTTGTTTTAACTCTTTCCCGCTTCAAGAAAAGAAAGCGACGGTCCTCTTAACGTCGATGACAAACACAGTATCGGCTTTTACAACGAGCTAATCTTAAGCAGCACATTAGCATTAAGTTGGATCACACCTCATGAATGTTTGAGCTAATATTAGTCACAAACATCTTTATAAAATGCTGATGACAGGTTATGCTTTCTGTGTGGCATAGATTGCATGTGATCTACTGTTACGTGTTGTTATAGCCTCTCATTTAAAGAAAAAGCTCACAGAATCATATTTAAAGTATTTTGCTTTTGTGATGAGAAAAGGAAGTGACGCATCTCACCTCTGGGGACCTTTAATGATGTAACACACCCCTCCTTTCTTTCTGAAAACTGGCAGCATTTAATAGAAAAACTCCTCATTAGACTGTTTGTACTCCTTATTCACCTGTGTGACTTTTACATTGAATATTAGCCAATGAAAACCACTACGACTCTAATGTGAATTATCAAAAAAAAAAAAAAAAAACACCATGTGAATATCACATTACTGATTTCTTCCATGGGCCATTAACCACTGAACTCTTAAAAGTTCCCTTAACCCATTACTCCTGTCCCACATGTTCATTTTCTTAAGATATTAGGCAATTTAATTACAGTTAAGAGCATTAAGGAGCAATTTTAAGTATAATTTGCAGTTCATGAACTGTTTTTGAAAATTACTCTTAATATAATTAACTTCTGTCATTAGGCCTAATCCCTGCAGGCGACAGAGGGAATGCTTCCTTTAAGAAATTACATACATGTAACGCTACATTCATTCCTTTTCAACAGGAAGGTTGGACTGCGAAGGTTCGCCTCCTCAATGGAGTAATTATCTATTTCCAGTGAGGGAGTACAAAACAGTGTTAAGTCCATTAACGGCTGGGAGTCTCTCTAGCATGAATAATCATAAACCAACCAAAAAAAAAGGAGCAAAAAAAAAAAAAGTAATTGGCCTGTTCAGAAGACAAAAATACACAGAGAGTAAGGGACACATTTAAAGTTCATTTACTTGAGAATTTAGGGGGAAAACGTCAAAAAAAGGGAGGGCAAAGGGCAAGAAATCATGGATTTTTTATGACCACATTAACCCTGCGTTGAATTGCACTGTCTGTTCATTCTCTGGTGAAGAATACCGCTTAATTAGAGCAGATATTTCCTTGTCAGAAATAGTGGGGGCCATCGTCTAATTAAATCAAGAGGACAGTTGCGTATTAGTGATGGGAACGCCCAGGCAGCCATCCACCATCGGCCATGATGCCCCTCATAAAAAATGCATGTTGCTCCCCGAGAAAGAAAGCTCTAATTTACAAAAAAAAAAAAAAAAAAGAAGGAAAAGAGAGGAAGAGGTTGAAAATTCATCCAGGGCTGAGGGTCTCAGCGGGGTGAAGCTCGCACCTTGACGGGTAAGTGATGGTTTGCTTAACGTCTCCTCTGATGAGGTTAAGGACGTGTCACTTTGTCTTTGGCCGGGCTTTAATCAGGCTCCAGCCGGCCCCTCTGGCACGAGCCGAGGCTTCACCAACGCGTAACTGACCGGTGATTTAGAATGATATGATTACACCTACACCGGCATGCTGAGCTGCGGTGTGAATTAGCCCCCCACCCCCCCTTCATCCACAACCCCCCCCCCCCCCCCTCTAGAAAATGTGTAATGAGCGATGTTCCCTGCGCCCAGCTGGGGCCCCGCGGACTCAGCCATGAGCCGGCATCCTAATCAGCCGTCAGCCAAAAAAGCCGCTGTTGCCGGCGCATTAGAATCTGTGTTTGTGCATATCAAAAGATTTCCACAAACGCATTGGCAAAACACATAATCACTTACCCCTCAGAGGGAGAGGAGAGAGAGAGGGGGGGAGGAAGGGGGGAGGAGGGGGGGGGGGGGTGAACGACGGACAGACTGACAGAGATCATTTCCTTTGAGTGTTGGAGGGAATCAGTGTGGTCATGTGACGAGATGCAGCGAGTGTTGGTGTTTAACTGAGCTCATCTGAGGATAGTCAGACTCACACTCATAAAGTACAGACATGAAAACTAACTTTGTTGGCTGTGATGTTCCTACAGCGACATTACATCATTTCTTTTTTACCTGAAAACACCAACTAGGCCTGTATCGACTTATCATACGATACATAGACATGACTTTGATCATTTTTTGACCACTACAGAAGGGGAGCACCCAATCTCTAATCCTACCCCCTGCCCACCTTGTGTTATTATGCCATTATCATTATATCAGTGGTATAAAATAATCTTAAAATGACAATAATCTCATTCATGGCGATTATTTCCGTGACAATATATCGTCGAGCAAAAGTAGTTATTGTGATAGGCCTAATAGCAACAGATACATGTTTTTTCTAGGGCTGGGGCGACGCGTCGACGTAATCGATTACGTCGACGCAAAAAATACGTCGACGCAAAAACTGTGCGTCAATGCGTCGTTTGAAAACAAAAACCGAGTAGCGGTAGAGGCAGCAGCAACGCAAGTGAGTCAGTTGACTCTGATCAATGTAAAAAACGAACTTGTAATTCTGTACCTGCCACATCAACGCCATCTGAAAGGCTTTTTTCAGTTGCTGGAAACATTGTCACCAAAAAAAGGGCAAGTCTGACTGCTGAGCATGTTGAAATGCTAACATTCCTCCACTCCAATGCATGACTACTACATCATGTCTTGGATTAAACACACACATTACACACCGTATTCTAGAGTGAAAAGGCAGAGTGTATGTTCCTGTGAATGAAGAGCAGTTTATCCTCTTAATGCACGCTGTTCCTCTAACGGGACGGGTCGGATGTTAGGAGGTAGCGACACGTTCTTCTGAATGTTTTAAACACCAACCCTTAAACATATATATTCATGCCGTGCATTGTTAGAAAGCTTAGATTGTCCTGATTCATTCAAGGCCACTCACAAATTGTATGGTTGCTCACAGCCGTAAAAGTATTAGCGATTAGCTCGGCTAGCCACTCAGCTAAGTAAGAAAAGCTATAATGCCTACATACCTTCAAAGTCTTCCCTTTATCCACAACGATCATCTTATGACTCAGGACTTTCTGTACAGCTCGACAAGTATCCATTCTGCTGAAATATGAAATCCGTTTCCATAAAACCGGAATATTTTCCTCAATATGTCAACATGTATTTAGTCCAACACGTAATGTAATAACACAAATAACAAACCATATACGGTCCGTTTACGTCATTTCCTGACCTGCGCGTGCATCTCAGAGTACACGTGACTAGATGTTTACGACCGTGAGCCTCTCCTGCTTCTGACGACACCACACACCAGCCAATCAGTGCTTAGGATGAGGCAGTACATGCCTCCAAAGCCAATGAGGACATGTGACCGAAGACAACGTGACTTTGATTGACAGCTGTTCCAGCCTATGGAAATATTCGGTGAAATGAAGTTGATAACCTTTTAGCCAATAGTCTGAGGTTTCCAACGGTGTATGACGTATCACGCTAAGCTATCAGTTTTGCGGGTTCAGGCCAAACTATGTGGGATCAGTGCTGCTCACAACTTGGTCATGTCGTTTAGGCTAAAAACATAAAAAATAGGGGCGTGTATTAAGAGGTTATATTTTGTTGGTTTAAAAATAACACTGCTGCTGTTTATATTTCATTTATTTTATGTTGATAACATTTTCTTGATTCTTGCACAACAGTTTTATTTATTAACACTATTTTTCAATAAATGAAGGCCTTTTGGGAAGTAGAAGTAAGGCAGTTTTGGTATCAGGAAGTAGCTCATCATCTAAACTGAGGAGTATAATCAATACAGTACATACAGCAATGTAAGAAATACTGTGGTTATTGAGTTTTTGTGGATGTTTGCTCATTTATTTGCCATAAGCAACATGAAAAAGTAGAGCTTTTGAGTCATGAATGTTGTTTTCAGACCTGTTGACTCAGATTTCTTATCATCTACTGTTGTGGTTTTGTGTGTGTGTGTGTGAGAGAGTGTGCATTTACCTTACGTGTGTCTGTGTGTGTGTGTGTGTGTGTGTGTGTGTGTGTCATCTGCAGAGAGAGAAGCTCAACTGGAGAGTTCATCCTCAGCGCTGAAGGACGCTAACAATCAGAGAAAGACACATCTTGAAAATGAAATGTCTTAAACATGTTCTCACTTTCAACAACGACAAAAATGAAGAAATCACTTACAGTCCGGCTGCTTAAGAAACCATTTTACTCTCACAAATAAGCATTTTTCTGCCTTTCAAAACATCTACAGTACTCCCATGATGACACACTCTCAACCTTCACCCTCAAAGCAGACTTACAGTAGTTTCTTGCCAAGTTTCACTTTGGGCAAAGATCATTTTGATATTATAGAAGAGGTAGAAGAAGAGATGATTGTACTTATTTTCCTCACTTTGATTCGTGATACTATGATGAAAGAAACATTTCAACACAACATGGACAATAAAACTTCTTCTAAAACACTAACTTTGAGTTCTTTATACTCACAGCAGACGGGTTGTCCTCTGATTTTATCTGTGAGGATGTTGACAGATGTTCCTCCAAGTAACCATGTGGATAAAGTGGGCTGAAATCATCGAAAAAAACTTTATTTAGATGATTGCTTACAACAAGGTGCCAACCAGCAGGGGGCCCAACGACAGAAATGACCCAAAATATGACTCAAACTTGACCCATACATCTTTATTATACTACAATCCATCCATTCATTCATTTCAACTTATACCTGAGTTGATTCTATACAGCAGCAGAGTGACACTCCCCCCCTCTCATTTATCCCCCCCTTTACAGATCTCTGCAGGAGTCTGGTATATCATTGCTATACCATGACTCCTCTGTGCCAAACACTGTGGTGTTTCGGTGGGAGCGACAGCATAAAACGATAAATGCAAATTAATAAAACTCCAAGCGGGGAGTCTTTGCAGAGCTGTCCAACATCACCACGGTGCACCAAAAAACCCCTCCACCCCTCCGACGGTGAGAGCATTGTTGTCTTTGTGACGCTCTGCAGCTGGTGTATTCACTGGAGGAGGCGGCGGTGATGGCGCTCTGATGCCCTCAGACTCGCACTGTCACCTCCGGTTCACATGCCAGCCCGCTGGAAATGTAGAGTTGATACGTCAGAAACGTGCAGATACATATTTAAAGGAGGAGAGTGAAGTTTTAAAGATGTTTATCCAAAGTATAGATCCCAATCTGATGGCATTTTGTTGTAGGAAATCACTGATGGAAGCTGAAGGAGACTAAATTACAAGTATTTGAGGATGAAATTGTGCTTTAAAACTCATCTTACTCCCATTTTAATAATTCAATTTCTCTATAATGACCTTTTATTTTAAGTTTTTGACCTTCTTTGTGTAATTTGTGTATCGTTTTTTACCTTTTTCCTACCTCCCCGTTAATTGCTTTCTCGTTTTCGCTCTCTGTGAAGCATTTTTGGATCTGTTTCCAATAATGGCACACAAATAAAAGACCGAGCTACTTCTTTCAAGCTTATTTTAGAGATATTCTCGTGTCCCTGGAATATTTATGCATAATAATGCTAGGCAAAGCAATAAGAACCAGGCAGGGGAAAAAACGGGGACACAGAGTCCAAAAGTAATGCAGTAACGTCCCCGCATTAGGCAAGGATGAGTTTCTTTTATCGTCATCTTCTTCTTCTTCCTCCTCCTCTCCTTTTTTTTTTTTTTTCCTCCTCTGTAGCACCGCTGGCACCGGGCTGCACCACCTGCTCCGGGGCTCTTTTCGCTCCAGCCAGAATGAACAGCTGGCTGCTCTTCTGACGCTCTGATTGGCTAATCCCTGCTGGTCACTTGCGCTTTTCCTCCCTGCATGTCATTGAACTTTCTCTCGCTGAGTGCCAGGTCTGAGGAGTGCCCTCTCTCTCTCCCTCTCTCTCGTCTTTGCCCAGGCCCCTCGTCCTTCATGTGCCCTGTGAATAGTCCGGGTGGCATATGGGGATATGTAAATAATTTAATGAGGTCAAAAGTGTGAGAGTCTCCTCTACTTTTCGCCTCGTCCAAGCCGTCGTTCCATGGCTTCAGCATGTTCACACCAGCAATATTTGGGCCCAATATTGACCTTTACGACCCAGAGTCCACCACCTCTGATCCACTGAAAAACCAACCTCACATGGATTAGTAGTTGGATTTAAATGGATGGTTCGCCATTTTGGAGAAGAGCTGTAGTGACCAGTTTTACCATACTCGTTTGGTTTTTATTATATAACCATTTACTCAAGTTCAGTTGTAGCATTCACTTCTCATAACATAAAAATTAGCATTTTATCTTTCCTTTAATAAACAAATATTGGGAAGTGGCCCATATTCAACCTATTAGCCTACTTTCACATAGTGCAGAGGCTAATGTTGACTATATATTGACTATATTATTGATTTATAGGGTGTGATACTGCAACAGGATTTAACATTTACTCCCAAAGCTATGGTTAAAAGCTAAGCTAAGGTGAAAAGCACAGAGGAGCAGCTTTAAGTTTCAAAAACTCTGCACTTTGAGATTCACCAATAAAATATGTTATTATGTATTATCATTACTACTAAATATATTTGTTTTTTATTGAATATAGTATTATTACACTGGCTGTGCAGTATTTAATTTTGGAGTATGAATGATGGTTAATGTCAAATTCCTCATACAGTAGCATGCTAACGTTAGCTGCACAGCTCAACTGTATTTTTCCCCCAAAATTAAAAGTAACTTTAACAAATTATGAACGCTTTTGACTGCTGACACTCTTCAATTCATTTATATAATGTAAGAAAAAAAGTACCTGTCGAATATATTTAGTTTAAGATAATTTATAGCTGTGTTAGCTTAGCTTAGCACCTAAGCTAGTCCACGGTTAGCTTGTAGGCTAGCTGGTGAACATAGTGGAGCGTTTAGCAGCTATTTCCCTCAGGAAGTTGGTAAGAGAGCAACAACAGAGCTAAAAGAGAGTGAATATTGTACTTACATTCATCAGGTGGACAGAAACACGACTTCAAATGGATGAAAGAGGCAACAGCTTGCTGACAAGTTCAACATATCAAGTTGAGTTGTTGTAAAACAGAGTACAAACATGTTAAAAGTCTCTGTGCCATCCTTTCTATGATGAGCTTCTCATTGGTAAAACAGAACTGGAGAATTGCTCATATAAATTGCTAATAAAGTGCCAGGTGGGTGTAGCTATATGCACTATACAAACAAAAGGGGATTTCTCCATAATGCTACTAGGAGTTAAAAAAAATCATTATTGGGTGTAAAAATCAGGTTTCAATTGAGTCACTGATGCTTGGATGTTTTGACCTGAACCTCACAAACATTAAAAGCAGCTCAATAACAGCACTCACCACAGTCCAAGCACAGTATATTGGCCTAGATTTGAAACTCTGGGGTTTGTTTTGTGATAGTAATGTTGTACAATCATACACACGAGTGTAGAAAACACAAGAAGGAAAAGAAAAAGAGCTCGATGGAGTCCTCTGTAGACACAGCAGGACATTAACAGAATAAAAAAGAAAAGTGGGTCAGAAAAAAACAAAAAACAAGAAAGAAGTGAAACAGGCCAATAACACAGAGAACTAATAAACTCAACCAGCCATTAAACAACAAAAAGAAAAGAAGAAAGAGGATTATAGAGAGAAAGAGAGAGAGAGAGAGAGGCCCGCAGAGAGATGAAAAAAGGTGAAAAGTTCTTGACCTGTAGTTCAACTCAATGTCATCTTACTGGCATGCTTTCAACTGCATGGCATAGTCTTCCTCAGCTGGTGGGATCTTCCTTTTGCTCAACATCATGCAAGTACTGTATGTAACCTGCAGCAGATCACATGATATCAGGTGGATCTTATATGTTTCCATGACAACTGTGCAAACACTCTCTGCTTAGGGGAAAGGGGAAAACCATTAAAAAAAATGTGGTTGAAAGCTCTAGAAAAAGCCACATGCATTATTAAAGGACATGTTTGATATACATGATATACATAGATGAATTAATTAATTGATGAATAGCATAATAAGTGAGTGTTAGAGCTTCAAAGTCTTTGTCTGTGATGGAAAACAAAGAAACCAGAGAAGGAATATATTGAAATGCTGTTGTTGAGTTTGAAGTTATTGATTTGGATTGTGTTGTTTCATACAGCGTGAATAAGAGTAGACACCTGTGAACCTGGAGGCTACACCTGCCGTACAACCTTTCATTGATCCCATTGTCTCCATCTGGGCTGATTCATCATCAAAATACCTCCAAGTTCCTCTTCCTTCTCTCTCTCTCTCTCTCTCTCTCTCTCTCTCTCTCTCTCTCTCTCTCTCTCTCTCTCGCTCTTCCTCTCTCTTCCATCAGAGGTAAAACCCAACAATGAGTCATTTCATCATTTGAGGGACTGATCTGTTCTCCAGCGCAGAGCTCGGACTGACTTCAACATGGAAAAAAAATATACACTTCAAAAAAATCCTTCAGTCCTCAAACCAAACCTCAGACCTATTTTCATTCACTGGCCTCCGCCGTGTTCTGTCATGCTCTATCTCTCTTATTTTGTGCATTAAAGCGTGATCTTTTTTTCCCCTTACGTCTTCACTTTGCTGCTGATGTTCCATGCTCTGCCTTTCTCTTTCTCCCCCCCACACCCCACCCCACCCCCCCTCTTTTTTCTTCTTCTTCTTCTTTTCCATACTGTAACCCTCACTGTTTCATAAAGCACATTTACATGCTGCTGCTTTTGTGTTTATTATATGAAAGTGGTGTATGAATAAAGTTGACGTGACAGCCTAGGAACACATACAGAATATGACAAACGACTATTTTTTTTTAGATGAATCAAAACAGCAGGTAAAGGAGTGAGATTGAAGATGAATAATACAAGACGGAGGAGTGTTTTTTCAATGCAAACGAGTCGATTTTACTACTAAGTGTATCTGTGGAGGCAGCAGAGTAGCCTGAGGCAAAATGTACACTTAGCTTTGGTCTATACAAGGCCCAGCAGTGAATCATCAGAGCTCAGCTGTCCAAAATACACCACCAATCTGGCCCGGGCATATGGCTGCATGACACTCGTATGAATTACTACTACACACTCGTGTTGTTGTTTTTTCCTCCCTTTTAAATGTTCTATGAGGCCGGCCGTCTCCAAACACTGTTCTACATCAGAGGAGATCAAAATCGGAGAGCTGACGCCGGAGAACAGACACACACACACACATACACACACACACACACACACAAAACAGAAAACACGGGTCTGCATTTTGAACATTTTAGCAAAGGGAAACAGTCTAATCAGGTTTAAACATATTAAAAATCTGTTTGAAAAATGCAAAATGCTTTAAAATTAATATTTACTTTGTGGAAAAGAGCATTCTGGTTAAATCTTTGATGTGTTTAAACATCTAAATTACCCTAACTGAAGACATAAAAATCATATAAATATGTCAAAAAATTGTTTTTCTGCAAATGTCCACATGCTTTAAAAGTGACTGAACATGAGCTTCAGCTGTTGCACATTATTCAGCGTGTTTGGTTTTAAACTGCGGGGACTACCACATGGGTGGAGTTTGTGTCAAAGGACAATAAAAAAAGGAAAGATTAAAAAGATCTGACGGTAGAATCTGTTTTCTGACGCAATGTTTATGAAGAAACTTGTTTACTTTCTGCTCGCCTTGTGTGATGGATGCACTTGAAAACTCGACTTGAGTCAAAACATATTTATGTAAAAGAAAAAATAAAATTACTAAGCGCACAGAAAAAAAATCAATTTCAAGGCATCATCGTTCAGCCTGATTGCAATTAAAAGCCGTCGTCCAGTGAGGCCAGGCTAATAGTTTGAGACAGTATTGATCGGTAAATGTAAAACTAGATTGGATCAACATCAGCATCAGCCAATATTCAAAAGAGTGAGAACGGGAATTCATAGAGACAACGGGAAGATAAACTAAACAGATGACACAGGAGTTGTTATCCATCATCCATCATCCATCTTCATCCTTAGGTGAAAGGAACATTTTTAGAAAGGGTTTAACTTCTTAATTTCACACGTTCTCCTCTACATGATCTAATAAAAGTAATCCTACAGTACAACTCTTATATATCTCTTTTTCTTTCTTGCTTTACTCTGTTTCCTACTTCAGCAATTCCCCCCCCCCCCTCTCTCTCTCTCTCTCTCTCTCTCTCTCTGTGGAGTTGCAGGAATATTTCATCACATCTATCTTGACCTTTGACACTCGTATTAGTTTGCTTGTGAAGTCAGCGACCGGTGAATTCAAACTACTCTTAATAGATGTAAAAAAAAATGTAAAAGTATAGAGGAAGGTTGAAATTTCTCTCTTAATGATGGCGATATACTCTAGAGGTTTCCCCCCTCTTTTTCCTTCCCTGTCTTGACACGCGCTCTCATTTTTTTTTTTTTTTTCTCTTGCATGTGTAATTGTCCAGGCGGTTCACAGCACATTATCAAATTCATCAGCTAATCATTTAAGACCCCCTCTTTTATCTAAGAGATGGTCTGCGAATGATCCGATGGCACGCCGATCGATAGGAAAATCGGAATATGCAAAGCTCGTTCTGATGTTTGGCATCGCTCAACCTTTGGTGCTTTCATCTCGGCCTTTTGATGTTGCTTTTAATCTGCATAACGCAGTGTGAGTGGCTAATGGAGTCGAGAGTCTCCTTCAGTGGAGAGGACTCCGCGGCTGGAGTCCACCTGTCAGGACTGGATAAAGTTTCAAAATGAGATTTGGGATAAGAGAAAGCGTCATGTACGGATGGAGGAATGAAGAGAGTCTGTGGAGCTCAGGGAGAGAAGCACACAAGGAGTGATATTTGCTCTAAGGCTGGAAAAAAAGATTCATTTTTGATTACTCTGTCCATTTTTTTTTGTTTAATAATTGAGTGTTTCATCTTAAAAATGAGGCAACACTGTAAAAAACGTGCCACTTTAATTAGAAATGATATAAAACAAAGTAAAGAAGCAGAATTGAGGAGGTTTGTGTTGCTATTTTTGATGCATAAATGACAATAAATGGAATAACTTGGAATTAAAATGACCTCCAATTAATGTAAATAAATGTTTGTCTATTCCCACAATAATATACAAATACATAAAAAGGGGAATATGTCTATAGTATTATCAAGCTTTTTTCTTATTGTGACTAAATGTCCTGAATCATCTTCAAAAATGCATCAGAAATGTAAAGTTTCATGTTTAAAAAATGCTCAGTAATTCCCTGCTATATGTAGGTATTGCAGTTTTTCATCAAATGCCACTTAAACATTAGGAAATGTTGATTTGTAGGGGACTATTTTCTGTGGCGGATTAATACACTCTTGGTATTCTCGTGAGTTCTTCCTCCAGCAGCAGCAGCAGCAGGAGGATGATGATGTACTCTATGTGGGAACTGAATTAAAATAAACTACCATTTACTAGTATAGTATGGTGAGCTAATTGTTGCTTTTGGTCTTTTTATGAGGTTTGTTGATAATAAGTCAAATGTAGAATATCACCAGTCTCATTCTCGGTTAAAAAAAAGTTCAGGACAAATAGTGAAAAGATGTTGAATGCATGTTGGGCTTTACTTTATCATCTAAATGAGACATAATAAGCTGCAGAGCTGAGGTCAATTCAGTTTGATTGATTTGAAAATGTGACTTGAAAGTGAAATTAACATAATAATGAGCAGCTGTTGAATCGTCCTCAGTGTTTTCTTCACAGACTGGATATGAGAGGAGAAAGATTCCCATTTTTTCTTCTTCTTATTATTTTTTTAAAAGAACATTTAAAGTGACTGGAGCCCCGACGTCGCCGAGCAAACCTTTACAGTGGTGAATAAACATGAAGCGCTGAGGGTTTGGTACTCTGTAATTTGGCTACTTTTATTCGAGCAGGGTCATTTTCAAGAGAAATTACAAATTAAGAATTCAATAATACTTTTACAAAGACATTTCAGGAAAGATTCTTCTTCAGTCATGATATCATACATAGTATTTAACAGTCCCTCTTCATTTTTTTAGCTTAAAAAAAGAAACAAAGAAAGTGGAATTTTTTCAGTCGAAAATACAGTGTTTTCACAATTGTATAAAAGTTCCCAAATTTGGAATTTTCCAGTAACTGGAAAATAAAAGGAAATAAAATAAAATAAGATTAAACTTCGCATTTCACAATGTTTCAAAACACAATAAATGCTCTCTTTACGTAAAATTTGCCCCTATGATCGACACCATGTTCCTTTTTACTAAAATATATCTATATATTGAAGAACTATAGTACTGTACACAACAGTATGAAATAAATAAAATTAGGAAATATAAAATGGGCCACATAAATAATGTTTTTTTTTTTTCAACCTACAAATAAAATGAATGCAATTTTGTTGTTTTTCAAAAATGGTTTGGTGTAATACTGACAAGTTAAAAGAAAAAAAGAAACTGAGAAAACATTGCACAACATAATGTAAACTAAGGAACTGCTGCCTATAGTCTTAATACTGACACGGGTGCTTCAAAGAACAACGGTAAACCATTTTTCATAATACTGAGGCTGGTGGAAAAAAAGTAACCTTCCTTTTACACAATACGAGGGTGGCACTTGCAGAAAACACACAGGTTAAAAGGTTTGCATATAAGGCTTTTTTTTTCTTATCAAAAACACCTTACAAAGGCTTCGTCCTTCATTTTTTTTTTTTTTCCCCCCATACCATCTGTCCATAAACTGTATTTTCCCTTAAAATGAAGGTCTCTTTAAAACTTCATCCTCTTAAGAAAAAAAAAAAAGCTCCTTCATACAGTCTTTTTGTTTAAATTCCTTCATTTGAAGTTGATTCAAGAGGCCTAAAACAGTGTGGCTGGAGATGTTTGTGGCCGGGCAACATGGCAAAACTAAAGACGACACCGTAGGTAGGTAGGTGATAACAAAGGTAATATCGAAGGACTGTAGTGCAGACACTACTGCTCTTTTTCCAACACTGTATAAATATATACATAGGCAATACTTTTTATTATTTTTGTTCATGATTATAGAAGCGGAGTGCAATTTGTACAAGTCACTAGTTGTGCTATAAATACTATGGAACACAGGGGGTTTATTTGAGGAGGTTAGCACCACACATATTTTTAGGCCTTAGTACTGTACATTTTTTGAAATGTATTCATTTATTCATTGTTCGGTTTGCATAATGCAGCTTATTTCACAAACCCATGCCCCCTTCTTCTCTCAACGCCTCCTCCAGATTGATTTTTCAGTCCATGTCTTGTTCGGCAGACATCTTTGCCTCCCCCCTCTCCCGCCTCGCCGAGGAGTCTGTCAAAGAAAGCTTCCCGGAAGCTTCAGGCACGTGCACGTACAGCTTAAAACACGGTGTTTTAAACCGAGCAGGTAAGAATACTGAACCGAAAGAGAGAAACTTAAAACTTTTTTTTTCTTTTTCTTTTTTTTTTGTTTTTGTTTTGTTGTTAAGATGGGAAGCTTTTGAAAATGTCGTCGCCGATCGATTACATGCCGTCCTCCATCGTGTCCTCGTGATCCGATTTGGTTTCCGTTTTGCCGTCCAGCGAGCTATCGTCCATCGAGTGCTCTCCGTTCTCCTCCTCGTCCCTCAACGTGTCCGGGTCCGTGTCCATGCTCTTGCTCTCCTCCTCCTCCTCCTCGAACTCGTCCTCCCTCCGTCCAATCTTCGCATACGTTCCGTCCACTTCCTTCCGTCCCTCTCTGATCCCTCCGTTCACCGCGTCGTGCCTCAGGATGGCCTCGCGCTCGGCCAGCTCCGGGTAACCCTGAGGAGTCATGCCCTGCAAGTATGCCCGGCTCATCAGCAGCTCCGTGGGCTCCAGGTGGCCCTTCTCACGGGCCTCCCTCTCAGCCGCCTCCCGCTCCTCGGCCTCCCGCTTGCAGTAGGAGTAGCGGTGGTTCATGTGCTGCGAGTAGGAGCCCGAGTGGGAGAATCTCTTCCCGCACTTGTCGCACTGGTAAGGCTTCTCCCCCGAGTGCAGTCTGGAGTGCTCGATGAGATGGTGTTTGTGTTTGAAGGCTTTCTTGCAGATCTGGCACTGGTGCGGCCTCTTGCCTGCGGAGACAGAAACAAAAAAAAAAAGAGAACGGGGACGTGAGTCGCTTTGCCTTGGCTTGGTCCTGCTGCTACAACAAATCACACACAAGTCAGAAGAAAAAGTAAAAAACGCTGAGGAAAAACTCTGATGAATTGGATGGTATGGAGCAAAAAATTAAATCACGGAGCATTAAATCCAACTTTGACTTACGACTTAGCGGTATTTGTTTATTCAAACTGAGAGCACAATGAGAAAGTGCACTCGCATTCATGGGCCTACATTATGGAAATTCCCTCCCGTGGTTAAAGCATAGAGAAACTCAACTACAACTATTTATTTTAGGCCTGCGTGCCACAACTGATGAATGCAACATAAATAAACTACTGCAAAGCAAACAAACAGAGAAGGCGCGACAAAGGAGTAAACAAATCTGAGATGAGGCTGGAGGGATTCAGGGGGGGGGCTGGAAGGGGGCTCTGACTCTGAGGGGTTACCCTGCTTATCTCTGAATACAATTCAAGTTCATGGTGACGCCTGGCCCTCCATTAAGTTTTGGGCTGGGGCTCCTTTTCGTCTACCAAATGTGATGGGGAGCGCTTTGTGTGCCAAGGCAAAAACGAGAAACCCAAGCTGACCACAAGGGAAGGGTGAGATAGTTTTATGACACAGGGCCATAAACTGTCTGGCTAAATAAATGTCCTCCAGCTTGTAATGTGGCCACACGGCTGCTGTTACACTTACAGTTTATTCCAAAACACTTGCTGCTTACTAACATATACTTCTAAACTCAGGATTTCCTCTAGGATTTGCAACTTTTTCTTTTTTTTTTCTTTTTCTCTTTTTCAAAAACTTACTACTAATAACTTCACAAAAATCTAACTTTGGCTTAAAACATTTCATTTTGTCGTTCGCTGCTGCTGCTCAGCACGTGTGGAAATATGGCTGCCTGCCTCACACAAATCACATGACTCCCCCTCTGACACAAGTCTACCCGCCAAACAGGCTTTCAAAGTACACTTCGGTCCAACATCTGGCCAGTTCAAACCACACTCCCCTCTACTTCTGAACACATATTATTGTTAAAAACAACACACAGCGACATGGGACATGAAAGCGTCGCATCCAGAGCGGGATGCGGCGGCGGCGGCGTTCTGGAGATAACGCGTCCCCTGTTTTATAAGAGTTCAGCGCACAGTTCTGACGGTGAGCCCTCCCCTCTCTTTTATGTCCGACCAGATAACATGAAGGCTGCATAAAGCACTGAGCGCTCTGCTACAGATAGTGGATAAAATAAATGATGCAACCTAGTGAAAGAGGATCTCTGTATAATAACTATAATGAAAGACTTGTTATCAGTGCTCTGAAGCTTCTGAGCGTTACGCTACTGATGTGATCTATCGCCAATAATGGGGCCGATAAAGGCATTAGAAGCCTTTTGCAGGCTTTATAAGTCTGAAGGTGAATTGATGTGTGTCTTTTTTTAGATAGCAAAAGGGTTAATACAGCGGGATATGATTGGAAAATAAAGAGTACAATCATTTTAAAAGATAGCTGAAGTCTCCCCCTCTTCATGCCTACCTGCATTAATTAAAGATTATACTTTTTTTTACTTTTTTTTTTAATACAGTTTCTTAAATCTCTTAAAAACACAAAACTTTCTTAAAAAAATACATCACATGTTAACAAACCCTGTCAATGAAAAAGCAAGTTAGGTGTTGGTTTACATAATAGATATTTAAATATACAACTTAAGGGTTGGAAAAAAAACAGAGAAGGAAAGAAGGAGGGGGGGAAAAAAGGTTGGGGGGAGGGGGGGGGGGTAACATAAAAAAAAATATATATTCATAGTGATAGGAGTTGGCAACACAAACATTTAAAACATAAAAAAGCATGGGGTTTAAAATAAGGGTCTAGAACAGTATATACCTGTGTGTTCATATTTGTGTCTTAGAAGGGAACTGCTCTTCTGGAATGTTTTGTCGCACAAGTCACACGCGTACATACCACTTTCGGTCTTCTTAATCTTCTTCCGCGACAGACAGGAGTCGGGGTCTGTCATGTCGTCCAGCCCTGACATGTAATCTGGTGTACCGTCGAGCAGGTCCCCCTTTACAAAACAAACAAAACAAGAAAGAAAAAAAAAAGAGAAGAGAAAACGAGAAAAACTAATGAATTTATGGGTGGGATAAGTCGCTAGTTAGCTTGGTTAGCTAGTAAATATACATTTTAAATATGTTACTTTGACCTCTTAAAGTCTACTCTTTTCATTTTGAAGGTTCAAGCTAGCTTCAATTTGTCCCTAAATCCTTGAAAAGTGTTGTAATTCCTAGCTAAGTTGAGCGAGAAGCTATATGCTAATTGCTAAACATGTGTCAAATGCTAACATAAAAACCTTCTCAAGTGGTTTAATACTAAATGTCATTATACTCCAATTACAACAGTATCATAATAAAAGCTATTGGATGCTATCTACTCTGATGTTTTATGTGACTAAATAAAGCTGTAAACTGAGCAGAACAGACCAAACAATCACGCTATAGCTAAGTTGAGCGAGAAGCTATATGCTAATTGCTAAACATGTGTCAAATGCTAACATAAAAACCTCCTCAAGTGGTTTAATACTTGTGTTTTAGGAATAAAAGTCATTATACTCCAATTATAGTATCATAATAAAAGCTATTGGATGCTAAAAAAAATATCTAAGATGTTTTATGTGACTAAATAAAGCTGTAAACTGAGCAGAACAGACCAAACAATCATGCTACTGTGTGTGATATGTTCTCGTACATTTTTCATAACCGGCCGTTGATTTCTTATAAAACTTCCAGCTCTGCGGTAATATCACCCATCTATAACTGACAACGCTCCCCATTATGAAACTCAGCAATAATGGTGTATTCAGTGTGGTCTAATTTTGTACAGGAGTGTTAATTCTGCACAGCCCCCTTTTTAAAAATTCTCTTTTATGATGAAGATTAGTCTTAAACGTGAATTGATGGCGAACAATATTACAGCATCAGAGGAGGCAGAGTGAGCCATTCTTGAGACGGCAAACTCATATAATGATCCAAATCAGAAGGTGCACCTTAATGGCCAATATTGAGCCACCGAAGCTTTCTTTAATGAATATGTGTGTGATAATGTGAGGACAGCACTGCACTGTGTTTTAAGAAGGGACCACTATCACTCTGCAATCAATTTGAACTAAACGCCTGTAGCTGTATTTTTAAAATCTAATTTAATAACTTAGAATAGGAAACATTATTAATACTTTTTTTTTTTTTCATCAAAATGGTTCCCTCTATGTTAAACAGCCTTCAGCATTCAGTGGTAATGAACATGGAGACTGTGCATTATTAATCCACATGTAGAAGCTCATTTTGGATTTGGCTCTCTTTAAAATGCAGCAGAGTTGCGGTGGGAAATTTCAGAGAAGTGCACAGCTCCGGGGCTCACCTTTGTCATTTTTACAAAGGCCTTTCACCCATATTTAATAACAAAATATCTGAGTTCAGGCCAGCGCTGGAAGAGGACTGAAGTCAGGAGCATTAATGTGTTCCACACACAGCAGCAGCAGGAAAATTTACAGTGGAGAGTGGTAACAATTAGACGTTTTGAGGGCCAAAATCGATGCAGTTATTCGAACCTGATGTCTGATATTTTGTCCCAGTGTGTTTGTAACTTTGCCTTTTTTTTTTTAATCTAAAAAAAAAAAAATCCAAACCATGAGGGTTCAGATTCAGGGTGGAAAAGCAGTTTTTTTATACAGTTATTATAAAGAAATTTAAATCCGCAATTGAAAGGAAATAAAAAAAACAATAAATATGATATAGTGCTGTAATTGTGTTTTTTAAAGTCAAACATCAGTTTAATCGATGAATTATGAATCTGCTTTTTTCAAATAGTCAATTGTTTAGTTTATGAACAGCTACCAGAGTCCAAACTGAACCTAAAAATGTATTAAGAATAGTAGAAATCAAAAGACCAAGCAATATAGTGTGGCATTTTTTTCTAGATGAATGACTTAGATGGCTGATAAATTATGAAAATTATTAGTTTTAATTGTTTTTCCACAAGAAAAACCCTAAAGCTGTTGAGAAAAATGGGCTTAATCTGTCTAATTATCATTACTGATATTACACTGTAAACAGATGAACCTATAAAACTCCCTCTTTCCTTCCTGACACTACTAACGATGCCTCATTTGTATCATGGCTGTTTATCTCCATCACCTTTGCCAGTTTCAGTCTACCTCAGGTGAGCGTTCTTCTCTCTCCTGACTCTGAAGTCGTTTTTAATTAGTACAGAAATGAGTTCATGATCATTTTAGAGACTCTGATTGAGCCTGGGGCTTTTTACAAAACCACAGGTGGCTTATTTACCTGGAAACCTGGTTTCCGCTGGTACTTTCTCCTCTGCTGCATCTCGGCAAAGGTAGCTGCCCCTGCTGCGTAAGTGTAGGCCATGTGTGGTAGGAAGCCCATTTGATCCATGCCTGGGTAGTGCCTAAGACCCGGTATGCTGGCCTGCATCGGGGGCATGAATGTGGCAGGTGGGAAAGCGCTCTGAGGTGGAAGTGATGTATACAGGGGTTTGGCAGCAAACGGGTTAATGCCGAAGATGGGGCTAGTGCTTTTTTCAAGGTTTCCATTGTGAGAGACTGAGAACTCCTTCTTGAGATAGGCTAAGTTCAAAGGCTCCTCGAAGTGCTCGCGGGGAGAGGGGACGCTGTTGTGGTCGATGGTAATACTGTTGACTTTAGGTCTGCTTTTGACAGTCAGTGCATGCTTGGGTTCCTTCATGAGTCTCGGCAGAGAGAGGTCCAGCGGCTCAGCCTGCAGGTCTTCTGAAGTCAAGCTGTTTGGAGTGTAGGAGCTGCTGTGAGAGTTTTTGGAAGATGTGGAGGACAGATTTAACGGGGAGGGGGTGTTGCTGCGGGAGTGGTCCAACTTTTCACCCGGGGCTTTGGCGTTGCCGCTATACTGGTGGTTTTTCAAATGTCTGAGTGAGTTGTCACAGTTGTTAACGTTGTTGTGGAGCTCCGCTATGGAGGGGGACGTGATGCGGTCAGTAGGTTTGATAAGAGACACAGGTGACCTAGCTGCCATAGAGTCTTTTGGTGGAGTGTGGTGGTTATTTGTTCCGACAACCATATCCATGTTGTTCCTGTGCTCTAGCGGCGGAGTTCTGGTGCTGCCGTAGTGGTACATCTTTCGCTGCTCGAACCACTCCCTGACAAATTCCTGAGGAAGGCCGACCGCTGTGGAGATCTTGAGCAGCTCCTCCGAGTTGGGCTCCATGTTCATGGCAAAATACGCCTTCAGCACAGACATGTGGTCCCTGTAAGGGTTGATGGGCCCAGTGAGTCCCTTCTCAGACAACATGGAGGAGGTTAAGTGGGTGTTCTTCTCCATGAATATCCCTGGTTTGTTGGGCATCAGATTCTCACTGGGCTGCAGCACGGCTTTGATCTCCTCGTTCATTTTACACAGGTAGCGTTCATGCTGATGCAAGGGTATGGGCCCGGTGAAGGTTTCTTTGCAATATTGGCAAGCATAAGGTGTAAACATGTTGTTTTCCTGCACCTTCTCATCCACACCTCCTTCAAGCATGTGGTTGGATTTCTCTCGTTTGATATTGCTAATCTGTCTCTTTGAGTCTGTCGTCAAGCTCTGGAGGCAGGCTTTGGCTTCGTTCACTTTTTCTAGCGTGTAGTCGATGATGCTTTTGGTGGCGCCGTTGTGATTGACAAGTGGAAGACCGATCTGATGCCCTGCAGATGCCAGCCCCTGTTTCTGCTCTTCAACCTGGGACCCCAGCTCCTTCATGTAGGCCTTGAGCTTGGAGAGCTCCTCCGGCTTGCAGTCCATTTTCTGCCTGCACACAGTGTTGTCCACGATCTGGAGGACCTTCTGCACCTCGCTCAGGTTGTTCATCAGCGGACCCGGGTAGCCCAGGAGCTGTGACTCAAGTCCGGCCATCCCAAGGTGCTGCAGGGGGCTCTGGGCTGAGTTGTGGTGAATCCCCAGTGGGCTATTCCCTCCTACTCCATTCATGAACGGTCCAGGAGCTCCGAATCCGTGCGATGCCATCATCAGCTTGTAGTCGTTGAAGTCGAGCGGCTCCGTCTTTATGTTCAGGTGGTTGTTGTGATCGGGGAGGCCGAGCGGCTTGCCGTTCTCCAGCTTCTGGCGCAGCTGGGTGATGGCAGTGTTGGTGGGTGAGGAGGAGGCTGAGGTGGGGGACGAGCCCGTCTTCATGTTGCTGCGCATCCTGCCGTTGACGGCAATCAGGCCAATGCACTTTTTGCTGCTTATGTGGGAACTGTAGGAGCCAGAGTGGGAGAAACGCTTCTTGCAGTTGGGGCACTCATACGGTTTTTCACCTGGAACAAAAAAGCAATCAAATGATTAAAATAAAGGCAAAGAAATGCAAGAGGAACATGAAATTAAATAAAGTTAAATGAAACACAGCAAAATAATATATCAGGAAAACAATAAATTGTTCCAAATGTACTAAAAGGAAATGAAAGGTCATTATAGAAAAGCAATTAAAAATGAAAGATTTCATCATCTACAGCGTGTTATGTTTTCTGTAAAGTAAGTATTGCACGTTCCTCTCATTCAGATTTTCTGTTGATCAATGGCTATTGTCCCTGACAAATATACAAATAAATTACATTTGTTGACACGCTTCCCAGACATTCGTATTTCTGAGCAAATATTGTTCTTGGCAACAGGATTGATTGTTAACGCAGCAGAGTTCAATGTCCATTAACAGCAGGGAGGGGCCAAAATAAACCTTAAGGAATTTGTGCAGATTCATAGTGTGCTTGAATCATGGTTATGAATATTCAAAGAGCAGGGCAGCATTCGTCTCGCTACTCACCGCTATGAATCCGGAGGTGTTCCTTCAGATGGTGCTTGTATTTGAAGGCCTTGCCACACTCGGTGCATTTGAACTTGCGGTTGCCGGCCGCTTGGTTGAGCAGTTGGTGCTGTGAGAGAGGGAGAGAGAGAGAAAGAGACTCGCATTGAAAAAAAAGAAATCAAAAAAATGCACAAACATCGTGGGGGTGAGAGTTCAGTAAATAATCACAATTGGTCGGCATGACAACAAGCAACAAGCCAAATGGCTCCCGACGCCAACGAAGCATCTTGGCTTTCTACTCCCACCTCCGTTGAGCGACTACAAGCAGCGGCGGCGATAACAGAGAGAATCACATACCTTTTAATTTCCTGGCTCCTCAGCCAAAGGAGGCATGTCTTTAGAATTTGGCAGCCCAGAAAATAGAATAAATGAAAAGAGTCTTTTTTTAGAGCGTTTTCCCTTCATTAGAACCGCTGATCTGATCTACTTTTCATTAATTTGGGGCCTAATCAGTCTAAAAGGTATTCAGAATCATCTCAGAGTGCTGCATACCTGTGTTTGAATTACACTTTGTACGTTTTCTGAAGACTCTAAAATGTCTTACAGTAATTGGGCCTTTAAAATAAATAAATAAAAAAAACCCTCAAATGTCTCTTTAATAATCTTAGGAAGCAGAACAGAGCGTATGCTGTTCAAAAGGTAAACATCAGTTGCAATCCATCAAATTTGCAATTCAAAAAAGGGGGAGCTTGTTCTCTGAAAAGAAAAAGAAACAAAAAAACATCAAAATAATAAAACCAGGCACAACAACAACGCTGGGTGTGTAAACCTGGCTCGTCACTCACCAAACAATTAATTCCAAGTGGGAGGTGAGGACGTTAAATAGTTAGTAAATAATAATATATAAAAAAAAAAAAAAAAGAGACACATTTTCACTGAGCTTGCTAAGGGGGGAAAAACACTCCCTCCTCCCAGTTCAGCCTTGACAAATGCTGGGGTGTGTGCTGACTCTACCCACATTCCTGGGGAGACAGATGGTGGCGCGCAGGACACTGGGAGGACTGGGAGGAATTGTTCAAACAGCCCCAACCTTCAAAGATCAAGCAGGGAGAGTCGGGGGCCCCGCCAAGCGCCGGAGAGGGACCCCACCGCTCGTATGTTGCTGAGTTGCATAAACAAACAGCAACAGCTGCTTCGGTGCCTCCGCCCCCCCCCCCCCCCCCCCACCCACCCACCACCCCAACCCCTCTCCCTCCCTACCTCCACCACCACCACCATCATCCCCTTACTTCCCCCCTGAGGACCCCTGCCCGGTAAAGTTTAGTCTCGCCACCACTGCTAATAAGACACAATTGCTCTGTGCTCTTAATTGTGAATGGCACCGGCAAAATGCTCCATCTCTCCTCCATGGCTCGTTGTGGGTGCGAACGCCACCACTGCTGGTAGTGGGCGGGGACCCGATTGGATGTTTGCATATGTATAACCTCTAATTAGTCATATTTCAGCTAATTGGTTAAGAGGAGGAGGAGTATTAAGGCTTGTAAACATACGAGACAGAACAGCACGGCACATGTTTACCTATCAGGACGTTATTCTTTATGTTAATGTGATTACTGCCGAGCCCCTCCTGAGTTTGTTGCTAATTGCCAAACGTACATTTTCATATAGGTTCATTTTGATTTTCTCTGTCTCGTAAACACTGGAGGAAGTGATTTATCTCACGTCTGCTCTGCTGCTCGCCCTTGAATAAACCAGTGATTGAAAACACAAAGAAAAGAGCGCCACCTATAGAAAATCTCACACTCATATATATATATATAAAAAAAGGAAAAATCTAAGAAGTAAGACATCATCTTGATCTCATCTCAAGGATTACCACTTAAACAATCCAGCTAATTTACAAATCAAGATAACCGGCTTTGCAGAAGGAGCCGCAGCGCTTGAATAGGAGTCTTTGGCCATTGACTCGACTCTGGAGGGGAGCAGCAACAGCATTGTAATATGAGGATTGGGACAGCGGCTCACTCGGCCGGCCCATCTGCTCACGTTTACACCCAGCTGGTAGATCAGGTGAAAGTGCTGGCTGCTGACATCTGATCAAATCAGCCACAGTCTGAGCTTGTCATCCTTGCTTCAGAGAGCACAACACAACACCCACGACCTGGGACTGAACAGGCTACATGATATCATCTGTAACTGGCTGAAAGCTGATTTTTTTTTTTTATAGTACAACTACACTGGAAATTGGTGAGAACATTATCAAAGAGGGGAACACACACAGCTGATACTTTAGTTTGCTAATATAAATGATACATGTTCTTAATCTAGCATTTCTAGGGAGAAATAGTTAATGGTTCTGTTACATTTTAGAGATTAACCTCTGGTCAAAGTTGCATTTTTCTAAAACAAATTCCTCAATTATAATCATCCTTCGGAGCACAAATACAGACCCCATCTACTTTAAAATTTACTGCTCCAATTTTAGTTCACTGAGAAGTTATAATTATCCCCCAATGTGCGAAAACTCTGAAAGCATGCAATTTTTTTTCTTCGCCACAATCTATCTCACCCCACATCTTCAACTTAAAGCTGACAAGCGAGTTAAACACCCGTGACTGCTGGATGTGTTTTCACCTCACAGGACTTTAAGGTGATTCATGCTAACTGCCAGCAGATTCACATTATATTTCAGACGTACAGGATATAAATCGCTCGAGAAAATTCAAGTATACACAGATGTTTTTGCAGTGCATGAAATTAGAAGTGGGGGGTGGGGGAGGTGGGTGGGGTTTGATGGAGTACCACGACTGCAGGCTGCACCAGAACAACATTAAAGGCCAGGAGTGAAGTGAAGTTAAGGAGCTGATAAAAATTTCCAAATTGGAAATTAACACAATCATTCGATCGTGAACACGAGACTGGAAAATCATATCAGGGAGGGCCATCAAAAAACCATTTAGGGCCTCAATTAAAGTTATTACCATTAAAGGATCTGCATCTTCAAAATGCCATGAAAAATTAATAATGATTGCCAATCAGAAAAAATGATCTCTCCTCTCCGAGGGATCAGAGCACATTAGAAATGAAATAGGGGACAGAGAAAGAAAAAGGAGGAGGAGGAAAAATAGAAGGGGAGGGATGAAGAGAAGAGAAAAAAATAAATCCTCCTCACCTGATCCCTCGCAGGCTTGTGTGTGGCCATATGCCGCTCGAGCTGAGTGCGGTAAGCAAACGTGTAGTTGCACAGGGGGCAGGCGAAGTTCTCCTCGTTCTTCTCATGGCGGTACTTGATGTGCTCCTTCAGCGATGTCAAACGCTTGTAGCCCCGGTCGCAGTAGGGGCAGGTCAACAGTTGGGCGAAGGCATCTGGCGTTCCAGGTGGCAGGTCTGCACGAGGAGACAGCGGGAGAAGAGGAGGAGGAGGAGGAGTGGGGGGGGAAGGGGAAGGGAAAGCGGGCCAAAAGGTCAGCGAATCAATGGTAGCTAACGGGCGGGCTGCCCAGAGTGGTATGGGAGTTATCTCTGCAATCTGCTCCACATGAGAGCCACAGTGTCAGGCTGGCATCCGCTGCACTACGACCTCCTCCCGACTCCTCACACACACACACACACACACACACACACACTTGTACAGCACTTGCACACTCACACAATCTCTTTCACAGAGTAACAAACAGGCACATGATACTGTCCACAGACAATCACACACATGTTAAAAAAAACCCTCAAGTTGACAAAGTCGCTGACATACATAATTCGCCATACCTTCCTAATTGCTTTAAAACTACCCTCACTTTTTAATGCTGTTCCCGCTGACACGTTTATAATGTCTGCAGTATGAATCATGAGCCAATTCAAACCCCCCCCTAACCCCCCTGTTTCTTTCCCTCCTGGGAGCTTCAGAGGTGCACTATCTGATTTCAAGCCCCTGCCCAGCTGTTGCTTAAGACTGTAGGTAAACACCAAGGCATCCGGCGAATCTGTGGGACCAACAGCTGCCCGGTCGTGTCAGCGGGAAGAGCTGCTGCTCTGTCCAGACTCCTTTTCTTTCTTTCTTTTTTTTCTAAACCTTAACTCATAGATGGGAGGTTAGCTGAGCATGCATGAGTCTTTCACTGCAGCGAAAGGAGGCCAAGTTGAATGTCAACCCATAAGTTTATATTAAAGGCACAACATTAAGTCTGAAATGGGCTTGAAATTTTTGATACTGGTGCAAGTTTCTGCTCTGATAGCTAAATAAACTGTATTATGTAGAAGTGGAGATAAGATTTTAACTGTTTTAATATCTGTTAGTAGTAGCATGGTAGCTATCATTAGCCTCAAGAGCTAGATTTGCTGTTTCTTGGCAACTTCGCCAATTTCTCCAGGACTGAAATTTGCTTGTAACCCAACTGGCTATCATGGTGACGTAATCATCCAGATTTTAAAGCCTAAATATCAAACATGTTCGAAATTATCAGGGCAAGCCCGATGATTCTGTGAGCCCCTCAGGAGGTTTAAGATTGGATCTGTAAACCTCTCATATTACCAGATAATCTGGGCCAAACCTCTGTCAGGAGAGGTGAATCAGGGATGAATTGGCCCAAAACTCCTGTAGTCTGAGCCTGACTTAAGGATGACTTTTCATTTTGAGTTTTAAATCTTTATGCAGCTCATGTCAGGCTGTAGGGCACCGCATCACCTAAATGACTTCCTTCCTTCCTGCATTCATCTTAATCATAAACTTTCACATCTTCACCTCCGACCTGCACAATGATTCGTACCGTTCTCCTCTGGCCCGGTGGCCTCTGGTGTACCGAGGCGGGACAGTTCCTCTGGGGCTTCTGGGTAAATGATGGCAGTGTCGCCCCGCTGGAGGTACTCTGCGATGCTCACCACGTGGCTGTCACCGTCGTCCAGCTTCCGCTTGGCGAAGAAGTCCTCGAACTCTGAAGTGCAATCGACGCTCTTGACTGAAGAGAGAGAGCAAGAGAGAGAGAGAGAGGGAGGAAGAGGAAGAGTGAGACGGGTGAAGGAGGAGACCGAGAGAGGGGGAGGAATAAATTGGATTCATTTCTTTCCCCAGAGAAATGTCTTACAGGAGGATATTGGGAACATCTTGGTGGAAATGCGATGAGGACAGCCACCCTAAAACATTACAGCCGTGCTTTGGGGAGAATACATCTAAATTACTGGGTTTGCTTGTCACGGCATGCTGGCTAAAATAAGAAATGTAACTTAATACGGCCAAAAGTCGGAGATAAACGCGCTACCATGAGCTGCTGGAGTGCAACGTGTAAAAAAAAAAAAAAAAAAAAAAAAACTTTGCTGACCTAATTTACTCATGACATGAAATCAGATTTTTAAGTTTGAGAAAAAATGAAAAAAAGGAAAACAGACTCATACACATATTATACATACATAAATACACAAGCTTAGGTTAATCAGCACCAGAGCCACGTTTCTTTGTATCGACTTTCACATATAAGGTCAATCAAGAGACTGTGGCTTTTGTTGATTCTGTGTTGAACAGATTACTGGGGCCAAACCACAAACCGGCACACACACACACATATATACACACACACACAGACAGGAAAGAAGAAGAAGAAGAAGAAGAAGAAGAAGAATAAGAGAGACATGCTTTGCCATAGCTGAGCAGAATGTATCTTAAGCCAGCCAAAGTGCTGAGGCCACACAATGCGTTTTCCTCAAATTATTTCCCAGTCCCTTCTCTTCAGGGAAACTCTTAAGCTGCAGTGTGGAGATAGCTGCCTCCAAAAACAAACCGGAGCTAAAAGAAATCAGCAGCCTTCATTAGTCAAGGAGGATGGCCGACTTTCAAAAAAAAAAAGACACACATTCGTTCACACACACACTATGTTTACAACCCGAGGAGATTCTGGAGGATGTTGGGGGCGACGTCGAACCCCACCAAAAAAAACCCTACACAACAACCGAAGTGACGTCTCATCAGACTTCATCCCTAGTGTTAATTAGGCTTTTTAGACTGTGTGAGCCAAGGTGAGGTTTAAAGAGCAATTTGTTCGGCCGTGATGACTTTGCGGTCCAATTTGCGAAAGGTCAAGGTAGTAGATATTCGGTTGTCAAAAATGGCACCGAAATGTCATCGGTGCCAATGGATCGGTTTTTGATAACCATGATAGCATAATTTACAGCGGTCTCATTAGACGGTTTTCTTTGTGGCTTTTTGAGGACCGCTGAGCTAATTGTGCAAGACTTAAGATGTTATTTAAGACTGACTGATGATTGACCGAGAGGTGGGGGGGGGGGGGGGGGGGGGTGCGGCGTATAGTGAAAGCAGTTTTTATTATTATTTTTGGACGTCCGCCTTAAAACCTTCAGAGTAATGAAATGTTGTTTATTTGATATATTTAAGTTTCAGTCAACGCAACTTTTTCTTAACTTTTTTTTTTGGAGTCGTTCTGGATGAAAAATAGCAACGTTTTAAAAAAATAATATTTCTTTAAAGAAAAGAGGAACGACCGACTTTTCCTTCCAGTATAAGAGGAAATCACCTGGATCAAAGTGTGCTTTGGCACCGAGGACGTGATCAAACTGCTCTATGTCTTTAAATGAAATCACATGTGATCTAGTGGCGGTGGAGCTTCCACAGCAGTGCCACAGTATTGTTTCCAAAACCCCTTTAAGCAGTCAAAATGGAAAACATTTGCTGTGCTTCAATTTTGCAGAAAAAGAAAAGGAGAAAAAAATAAAGTGAAGAAGAAAGTAAGAGTAATTAAAGCTGATGGGGAGGGTTTTTTTCGAGGGAGGGCTTGTGTGGCGTTCTGTGTGAGGGGGGTGGAGGGAGGGGGGGGGGGGGGGGGTTTGGTTTATCATAACAGTATCCGGGGCCAATTGTCAGGGTGGCCAGGATGATATCATGGAAGGGAGGAGTGTGCGGCTACAAATCAAGCTTTTGGTGGCTTAATGAATAATGGCAGGTAGGGTTCGGTTCCTCCAGGAGAGAGGCAATGGTACACAAACACACACACACACACACAGACACACACACACACACACACACACATAGACACAGACACACACACACAGACATGCTAAGAAACAGGGAACTCAATATGTGTAATCAAATATTTAAGAAAAATAAATAAATTAAATCACGTTAACCACCTATAAACATAAACATACAAAGATTTGTCTTAGTGGTTATGGAGTCAGAAGGACGGATTTCCCTTTAATTACAGCTCATAGTTAGTGGATATGATTGCCCCCCCTTCCCCCCTCCCTCCCTTTCTCCTCCTCTAGTCCATTTTAAATCTACCGTTGTTTGACATGCAATTCAGTAATTGTGACAAGTTTATTATTAGTTTGCCAGCTCCTCTTTGTGGTTTACTGTCAATTTTTCCCCCTCTAAAAAAAACATGATTTAAAAAACCCCAAAATCTGAGCAGGAAAAGTCAAATCTTTGAACTGGAAACAACCTCTAGATGGCTATAACCTCACGTGTAGACATTGCTTTCTTTTAAAGGGTTACAGGCGTTGTTACTTAGGTAACAGCAAAGAAAGGAAGAGAGAGAAAGAGAGAGAGAGAGAGAGAGAGAGAGAAAGACCAACTGACACTTATTCAACTCACATAAAAAGAAGAAACAAATTTAACATCTTTCAGTTGACTCACCTGTACCGTTTCCAACTGCCTGCAAAGTGGTATCAGGCCCCAGGGTGTCAAAATCATCTTTTATTTCATCTGCAGAGAAACAGAGGAAGAAGAAGGAGAAAAAGGGGTAGAGAGAGAGAGGGGTAGAGGAGAAAGAGAAGGAGGGGGTGAGTACCTCAGTGTACCATGCAAACCAACAAACGCAATGACAATGAGGCCTTTAAGAAGAAGGTATGGAGAAAGCAATAAAGGCACCGCTGTGCATCGCAGCGCGCCTCGGCTTTGTTCAGCATGCTTAATGAATGCTATCATCCGGGCCAGACAGTGACTTATTTACCTTTAACATGACAACAAGCGGCAGGGGAGGCAAAGAAAGCTTCAATCGTCAAACAGAGCGATTAAATACAACACGCAGCACATCCACCTGAGCAATCATATAGAGCTCCAGCCAACACGCAGGCTGAGCTTATTACTCCCTGGCTGTGACGCCGTTGCAATCCTCTGCATGCAGGATCACGCTTGTTTTATCATATGTCATTTGGTGGGATGCTTTTATCCAAAGCTGCTGCTGCTGCTGCTGCTTGTGTTGCTCCTGCTTGTGCTGCTTCTTGGGAGTATTGTGAGCGCACACGTTTTTTTGATTCCCCCCACAAAATGCTGGCACAGAGTTAGTGCCTTGCTCTAACTAAAAAGAATACAACCCTTCAACCACAAATTAAGAGTTTTAGTTGCACAAACATTTCTTAGGGGCAGAGCTGCTCTGGAAGGCAGAAATAACCTCATTGGTAGGGGTAAACCTCAGGTAGGCGGAGCTATAGAATTAATGTTTGCTGGTGGAGAATGTTGAGACAGGATGAAGCTATTATTTGAAGCATTTTCACTGATGATACTATAAAGTGAAAAGTGCATTTTAAGTTTAGTTTGAACTTCAGATATTTAAAAAAGCATCACCCATGCATGCAATGATTTGGCTGTTTTGAAGCTTATTGGACGACGTTAGCAATCTTTATTCTGAATGTAGAGCTTTCACAACAATGTAAGATCATTCAGGTGCAAGGCATGGCTGAAGTATTGGAGATAAACTCTTAAAAGTGGGGCCTAATTTGGTTATAACATAGTAAAATGTTAGTTTGAGATGATGCATAGTGAAAATGTCCTATAAAGCTTTATATATTTATGTTTTCTGGCCCTCAACATTTATTTGCATCAACCAATAACATTATTTCCGCCCCTGTCCCTGCAGAAAAATGTTTAAATAACTAAACCTCCAGGACAGGAGCGCCGGTTTAAACAGAACAGGTTCTTACTGCCAATCAGGATAATGGCGTCCGGTCTGTGCAGACGGGCAGATATTGCCCTGGCACAGGTAAGGCGGCTGTAAATAAACAGCAGATTGACGGCGCTCATAAACAAACTCTCATCTGACATATTCAATCCCTCCACGGTCGACAGGAGGACACTGACTGGACAATCAGCTTAAAGAGTCTCTCCTCCCCGGTCCCCGGTCCCTCCTTCCTGCCTCTGTCTGTAAAAATTAAATCAAGGTGCTTCCGAGAACATGGAGGCTTTGTGTTTTAAAAAAAAAAAAAAAAAAAAAGAAGAAGAAGAAAGAAAGAAAACCTGCTTTGTGTGCCTCACCCGCATCTGTTCTTGCTCTGCTTCTCCTGCAAGGACGTCACAAGTGTTGCATTGTCAAGATTTTTTATTTTTTCCACCACCCCACAGCAGGATCTGATGTATCTGACTCTCCCTTGGCTATTAAACCAGGATGAGCGCCTACATTAGAGAAACCTGGCTGAGATGTTAAGAGGAAAAGGTGGTGGGTGTATTGTTGATGATAATATTATCCTGCTTACGTTAACTCTACACAAAGAGCCAGAGGCCAAAAAAATGAGGTTTTATATTTAGTTGAAAACAATGAGTTTAATAGTTGTGGGTGATTTTTTCTGAGGGCTTGAAAAATGCAGAGGTTTTTGAAATTAAAGATTTGACTTGTGCGGTTAAATGATAAACACTCCTGTCAATGGCTTCAGAGGGTAATGACAGACTCTTTTTGGAGCGTTATGCCCTAGTTTAACTTTTCCCTTTCTAGGATTTTTTTTTTTCTTCTTCTATACATTCGATTGCACGTCTGCCAAACGGCATCGAAAACCACAGGCGCAGTATGAGAAAATAAATGGGTTTTAAACAACATAAATTAAGCTGTGACAAAACAAAAACAGATAAAAAAAAAGAACCTCCACCACAGATTAAAATATACCCACAAGTATCAGATTTCAGCTTGTATGAAAACTTCACCCCCTCCTCTTTTAGCACTGAACACTGGTCAAAACTCCCTCACATTTCTGTGTCCTCGTAGGCACCGTGTTTGCTTTGGGTAATCAAATTTGGCTGCATACTTTTGGTCTGACGCAAGGGGATGACCGGTGGGATTTACTGGCCCTCCACTCTCCCCTATTTACCTTGGAAAACTTTTGTTATCTGTGGTCTGAAGGGAGGGAACGGCTGCTTCCAGTAGGAGGTAGGCTAATACCACATACACCTCGCTGCTATGGTCTCTGGCACACATGCATGCATCCATCCATGCCAGTCCTGAGCTTCATTCAAATGGGACAAAGTGGCATTGTGGTGAGTTGGGTGCCTGGTCGTTCTATAGTAAGAAAAGCCACTAATGTTGCAGCTGTGGAGCCTCCTATAGACACAGGATTGGACAGGAAATGGCCTGTTTTCAGGGGGCTTTTATCTCTTTATATAAGATCTAAAATGTCTAAAAAACATCAAAATGACACAAACACTGCAAAAAACATGAAGAAAAGTCGGGTTCTGATTCCTGTTGGCGTCATATATGCCACAAATATGCGCCTATTCTTGACTATGGAAAGCATTTTGGATGAAACTGTCCACTAAATGCTGGAAAAGTATGTTATGTCAGCAGTAAATCACGTAAGACCTGAGGCGGTAAGGTACACACCTCCTAGAAGAGCGATGTTGAGGTTTCAGAGTCGAGTCCGGACCCAGGAGGAGTCCAGAATACCTTGGCCTGACTGTAATTCCACCTATTTTCATAGCAGCGCTGATGCTGTTTATTGTGAAAACATTCCTATTTTTATGGCCGGTCGCCGCAGTCGCAGCCGCTTTAAAGTTCTGCCTTTGTGCCTTTAGCCTCATTTATCCTGAATCTGTCATGTTTGACTAACACGTACAATAGGTTAAACCAAACAACATTTGATTGAGGCAGGTTTTTGCAACATAATGCCATTTTTAATATTTTTAGACAGAAGTTGTCAATAGCAGATATTGTGAGTGTCATTTTGCAGCCAAATAAAAAAATTAGGAAAAAAACAAAACAAAAAAAGAAACAGTGTTCGCCCCTGATTTTTATTCTTGGCAGGGCAAAACGCTTGTGAAACACTGCACTTATTCAAAAACATGGGAAACTCCTGGATGCAGTAGGTGTTTAAATGACAAATTAATTACACCAAACTTGATAAATGTGCAACGAAAACAAAAACTGCTGTTTTATCGAAGACAGACGGCCGAATTTGGCAAAGCTATCCTAAAACAAGGCGTCTTGAAGAAGATGGAGCAAACGTAATCTGTAATTCAGTAAACATGGAGGAGACACACAAAAAATAAAAAATAAAAAAAAATAATTTCTACATCTTGACATTGCTGCAATATTAAGTCAGAAATCTTCCCCAACACCCCAGAGAAAAGTTGAAAAAGGGCAAAGGCAGAACGCAGGTGATTTATTTGAAAATGTCTGTCAGTGATAATGATGTCATGCTTTCCAGCACATCGCGTCCAGCCTCGCTGTGGGATGAAGGAATGTCAAGGACAACGCCAGACACAAGACTCTGATTGTGCCCTGGAATCAGAAGAGGCTCGGCGATAAACTTTTTTTTTTTTTTTTTTACTAGTTTTCTTTCTTACATGCATTCATTACATCTGAAGAAAACAACTCCACTGCTCTAATGTCTAAGCATCCCAATACATTGAAATGCTGCATAGTGTCTCTTTAAGGTGACATTATTTTGGGTGCTTTTCCTGCCAATTCCCAAACATTTATAAAAAACCTACATTCCCTCACACTTCCAAAGACCTGTGTGAAAACTCTTGATAGGGGAGTGCGGACCAAATCAGTGGAAGGAGAGAGGAGGGAGGAGGAGGAGAGGTGGGGGGGGGGGGGGGGGGGGGCTGCTAACTTATCTCAGACCTAAGTTATGTGCTGAGGTATCACTGTAGACACTTAGGCACCGAGAAAGAGAGAGAGAGAAAAAAAAAAAAAAAAAACAGGCTGGGAAACACAGCACCCGCAAGATTGGGAAAGAGACTCCCAAACGCTCTAATGAACTTGACTTGCTCTCCGAAATATGTCAGACACTTTATCACACAAGAAACATATTATCTGGGAATTGCAACATAGTTGAATTACAGACATTATGGCACCGCAGGTCTTTATCAAATAAACAATTACCGTATGCAACGACAGCTTGTTTATCCTTTATCTTGATTTATTTACCAAACTGTCTTTTCTTTCCTCCTTCCCTTAAGGAGCCAGCATGAGCAGTTATTTAGGAGCAGCAAATGTTGATACCCCCACTAAATTTTTTTTTCCACCCCTAATAAATGTGCAATTTTCCCCCATATTAAAATTTAAGACTGCTGAATGTTCCTCCGTTTTTCGGCACCGTGCACAGCTAGTTCATTAGCAGAAATGAATAGCGAAGCCCAGCTCATTTAAATGGGCTGTCTTACATGACTTCTCGCCCTACTCTGTTCCTGTCACATGCTTCCAAGAATCATTGACTCTTATTATACATGTAAATGGCTATCATAAAAATAAAAATTTCATTTAAGATTGTTAATGACTTTTTTGCAGCAGTCTGGCTTCCTTTAATGATTATACCCTGCCCCCTAATTAAAAGTATTTATCTTTCAAGCATCCGTGACTGAGGCTGCTGCAAACGGAGTTGCTCAACAAAAGACCATAAGTCAGTCAAGTTTGGGAAGGTTTCACCTGCCTGGGATTGAAGGAGCGTGTTATAGGGAGGATATGGGATTGTTGGAATAGCATAAACACTGATACAGTTTGGGTAAAAGCTTCCATCTCAGAAACATTACATCCTACAGTACCAACCCACATTCTCACCTCCTTCATTTTTCCTGCAGCTCACAGGCTTTTTACTCTGTGAGGTTATACGTTACTGTAAATATTTTTTGTTGTTTGGCTCAGAGCAGGACTTTGTCTAAGTAGGAACCAAATGGTCTCCGTCGCTCGCTGCAGAAACTGTTTATCGTGTCTGTCTGCCGAGGGAGCATCATCAGTGCTCCGCCGTCAGACCTGGCTCAAGCAGTGTTTGCTCAGCGCTTCGTAGGGTTTGTTTAAGTCTACTTGGGCACCAGATGGGTGGGGTTTACGCCATAAGATGACACCACGAGTGGCAGGATGTGCACACATTTGCAATAAAGTATCCGAAAAATCAGCTTAGTGGTAGTTTTTATGACTGACGGCTCACCTGAAACCCCACACATCTGCTAAATCTGATACAACAGAAGTGGCAAGAAGGATTTCTGAGCCTGTGAAGCTTTAAAAATGAATAAATAATAAGTAGTTTGATTAAATTTTTGTCTTTTGCTTAGTAAAAGTATATCTCGTGTATAGAGGATATTTCATTTTGGAACATAACTGGCCTCTGTGTCGTTTAAGAAAACCCGATTGCAGATCTGGTTTCAAAGAAACATTACAAACATTACTTGGAGGCAGAAATAACCTCAGTGGGTGGAACCACAGGTCTTCAAGCCAAAACTTTGACTGAAGCCCAGTGAAAAAGACAAATATGATGGAAAGAAGAAAAAAAAAAAAGAAGTTTGCCATATAGCCAACTTGGTGGTTTTGAAATCTGTTGTACTCCAACTCCTCCCATTGAGGTTTAACCCGACCAATGATTGCAGACACTCACCAGTACCATCCACAGAGGCACTCAGCATGTCATTGTCGGGCCAGATATGCTCCACGCCGCTGTCCCGCATCTCGTCGTCTTCCTCCTCCTTGGTCAGCAGGCCGTGGCTCTCGGCGCGCGGCGAGGCCTCCGGGTTGGTGAGGCTAGCCGGGCTGCCGGTGCCGTTGATCAGAGGGTCTTCCTCGGACACGGGCAGCTTGTCTTCCTCTTCGGTCTCTGAACCTGTCTCCACCACATTCTCGTAGTTCAGAGCTGTGTCAGAAAGGGAGACAAAAGGGAAGGAGCAGGCTGATGAGTAAAGGGGAGTTTTGGATTGCAAAGAAATGATGCTGTGTACATGTTATATATATAACCAAGGGATGGGATGGGGTGGAGTCAGTTTACCAGCTGTTTTAGCCCAGTAATAACACTCATGATCAACTATTGATACTAATATTATCAAGAAAAATCACCATTTCATCAAGAACTTGTTAGTCAATCCCCTTTATTATACATTTCTGAACTTTTTGACCCATCTACTTGTCATGTTATTGATCATTAACTGGATTTTTTTACTATCTTGGCACTTCAATACAAAAGTGTCAGCTAAGTGATTAAAGTCTAAACATAAATGACAGACGAAGCTGAAAGGAGGTTTTTGGAAATTGAGGTTTATTCCCTGATTAAAAAGGTCATCCCACATCACTGCAGGTCCAAGGCGTAGGCGCTTCTTTCTTTCTTTCTTTCTTTCTGTTTTCTTTTTTTTTTTTTTGTGGGTTACACCCCAATTACAGCATCCGCGACTGGAATTTGTGACTGAACCACAGCGGTGGGCAGACAGCTGTCGAGGAGATGCGAGCCAAAATAGCCACTAATTTTCAGTCCTGCTCACATGCTTGGGATGCCAACGAGCTGCACCTTTCAGGACGGCTCTGCTCTGGAGCATTGCCGTCACGTTTGAGATGCTCCGCATAGCACGTACAATATTACAAATGTTGTTGCTATGCATACAAAAGGCTTAACCTATAGTAATTTAGATTATTCATAGTGTGTACCCCTCGGATGTCTTTGCATTTGCATTGCCAGTGAACCATGAACATAAATATAAATGTTTTCTAACATATGAAAATATAAAGACACGACAGGGCCTCCAGACCTATTGAGTACACACATAGAGGATAGGCTGACATATATACCCCACACACACACACACACACACACACATGTACACACAGTCGAAACTCCAGAGCAGCATCAGGAGGGCCCGCCCGGCTCCACAACACTCAGGTCCCAGACATATGCCTGGTTCTCTTAAAATAGACGGCCTGTAAATAAGGGCTGTGAACTCAATCAAAGGTGGCTTGCGTGCAAATTAGTCACCACCATCGGCAGGTTTTCTCAGTGCGTACTCGCCGCAGCGTAAATCATGGCAGAAAAAAAAAAAAAACAGGACGTCAGAAGACTTATTGTCGGGAGCGCAGATGGGGCGCTAAGGCGAGCCAGAAGCATGGCATCACACGAGGACACACCTCATTGGCAGCTTGCGCAAGAATGTTTTGCGGTGAGAGCCAATCATGGGAGGGCCCTGAAATAGTGAAGAGGTGGAGGCTTTTTAAAATGTGCTTAAGTTGAATTTATGTTTCTGGGTAATAAAAAAAGCTGCAGCGAGCTCATAAGTCAGCAGAGTCTTTTGGTGAAATCCAACAGATTTATATCTAATAGCTTTGAGATGTCATGTCATGTTTTACTAATTGTACATAAAGAGTGTAAAATATACAAAACGCCTTACATTGTGACCTCTTTAAGGAATCAACAAGCTTATTATGGTGATTTCTGGGCCGTGTTATATATCGACTCAGGCCTGAGAGCGTCCCTGCCTCTTGAACCTTCCCCAGAATCAAGAGCGTCAACAAGATGAAGTCCATGCATGACATTTCTGAAGACATTATACATATCAAAAGATAAGCCTCCCCACATCCCCTCCTAACACGTCTCCCTACGATTGACTGGTCCGCACTTGCCTTCAGCGAACAACTGCACAACAGGTGCAAATTAAAATGAAAACAGGGCTTTCAAACGTGGGAGGGGAGGTATGGGAGAGGAGGAGGGCGGCGGGCGGGCAGGCAGACGGGAGGAGGAGGAGGAGGAGGAGGAGGGTGGGAGTGCGGTGACCTGCCTCGAATACCAATCGACGGAGGAAACAAAACCTTTTCAAGAGGTGTGATCACAAGGGTTTAGGCAAGTTCAGACTCAGTAATGCTCCTTGGAGATGACAAAAAAGGCAACCGAGGCTCAGGAGTGGAGAGAGAGGAGAGAGAGAGAGACGTTAGGAATTCTTGGGTGGTCCACATCTACCTTGGTACAACTGATATTGGGCCTTCGCTTGAAATGTTATATCTATATATATATTTTGGAAAAGAAGAAGTTTCCACCTTGAGGGAATAACGCTCAAACGTCCGCTGCTTTAAAAAAAAAAGCTCGTCAAACTTACGAATCCGACTCCAAAAGTATAATTTTAGACTTCACCTCTCCGTGCCCCGTCAACCCCACGAGGTTTTGAACTTTTCTCAGCAATGTCCCATCAGCTCTCTGTCCCCCCCAAACTTCCACAGGAGGAGGAGGAGGAGGAGGAGGAGGAGGGGGTACTGGTAGAACAAAAGGCCAAGAGGCTTGGGAAGCTATCAACCCGTCACTGTGAACCTGATCTCTGGATGCAGATTCAATGACGGTCGAGTTGGGGCCGGCTGAATGAAATTATCTAAGGCTGGACAGGTTTTAAAGGGGCTATTCTTCCCTAATAAAAGGAGTGAGGGAGCTTCTTTTTGTTTAGCAACACATCCACCGCGGCAACGCACACCGTCCTGACTTCAAAAACTTCCCACATAAGCAACAAGGGGAACGCAACATTATAAAAAAAAAAAAAAAAAAAAGCTTTCATTTATTTTCTGAACTGTTTTCCACCTCCTGCTGTTTATCGTGACGTCCTCAACTTTTTCTGAACATATTTAAACATGTGTGTGTGTGTGTGTGGGGGGCGTTGAACTTGTCTCTGAAGAAGCTACAGTAAGTACACCCCCCCCTCCTCCTCCCTCCTCCACCTCCTCCTCCACCTCCACCCCAAGAACGTCAGCTGTCTCCTCGATGTATACCTACCAAGAAGAGCTGAAAAATGACAGCGGGGCGCTCATCAAGTCAAACGCGTAGTATTAACGTGGAGAAAGCCGCCATTGTTTAGGTGCCACCGCTGACAAGAGCCTCTCCCTCTCCGAACACGAAGCATCTATTGGTATTGTGTCAACGCAACAAAGTAATTCTAACCTACTAATATTTCGCAGGCAGTTATTTCGCACCCCCCCCCCACCCTCCTCGTCCTCCCTCCCTCCCCTCCCTCACCCTCCTTCTCTAAAAAACCTCGCTCTTAATCAGTCTTTTGTGTTTGCAGAGGAGAGAAAAAGACAAAGATAATGTTTACTTCTCCCCTCTCTCCTTTTTTTTTTTTTACCTTAAGTGTCACTCTTAACAAAAGCAATCACGCTTGACGTTTTACAAAGTGTTGCTACCTGTTTGATATTGCTTTCTCCTCTCTTCTTTTTTTTACTTCTACTCCCCCGTTTAAGGTAAATAAAAGAAGCTTCTTTGACTTGAGTTTTGCAGATAATTAAAATGACAACATGTAACAGCGCAATTCTTGTTTAATATCGGGTTTTAAACTATCTGACATAACCCTTTCACAGGCCTGGCATTATTCTGTCACTCAGTAAAAAAAAAAAAAAAAAAAGTACAGAGAGGAGAGGAATATTGTATATTGATTAGGATGGTTAGGAGCATCAGCGGTGACAGCCAGAGAGAGAGGAGAAGGGAGAAGAAGAGAAGCGAAAAAAGGGAGAGAGTCTTATTAAAAACTCATCATTTCTTTGATGAAGATAAATAAAAAGAAGAAGAAGAAGAAGAGACAATAACACAGGCGATACTTCAGCTGTGACAGTTGTATTCTGTTCGCTACTGAGAATTAATTTAATGCCGGTAAACAAACTCCAAATCTAAAATGATTGTATTTACAAAGCGGGCAGGTTTGACAGTGAACGAATGGCTCCAGAGATAAAAAAAACAAAAAAAACACCTTCTAATCGACCCAACTGATAACTCACTTAACGTGTGTGTGTGTGTGTGTGTGTGTGTGTGTGTGTTTGTTTGACAGTAGTTGTTAGGACCACATGCTGCAAATTCAAAGACGATAAGCAAAGTCACTCGGAGGAACAGGCGGAGGAACAAACTTGCTGCCTTTGATGTTGACCCTGGTGCATCTGTTTGCCTAAAAAACTATGTATGAATGTATGAATGTATGGCATGTGTGTGTGTGTGTGTGGTATTTCTTTCAAGTTGAGGGTGCGTGACATCTAATAAAATGTCAGAAAATGAGCTGGAGTCTTTTTTCTGATATGAGGTTTTAGGTGTTGACGGCTTTATTGAGTGAAATCTTGCACAAGTTGCACCATTTTCCAACAAAGGATGGTTGATATTTGGCCAAAGTAATTTTCTGGTACTTTATGTGCATCTTTAAAACTTAATAAAGCAAGAAAGGGTCACACTGTGCTTGTCTCTGTTGGAGAAAAGTTAAATTTCTTCCATTTTAGCAAAGCATTTTAACTTAATTTCCCTCCTACAGCTGTGAAAATCCGAGTTCAGAGGTGCTACACCTGCACTCTGCAGAGGAAAAGCATTTCACAACGCTAACAGGTATAATCACATTTATTTAACGATCCCAAAGTAGCCGTCCAGTGCCCAGAGGAGGCTGCACTAAAAGCCCTTTCCTGCTCAGAGTCTCAGAGCCACAGAGAGAGAGAGAGAAAGAAAGAGAGAAAGAAAGAGAGCTGTTTCTGTTTCGGCAGGCCAACAGCAGAGGTGATGGCTGCGGGGAAAATGACTCCCACCCACGTTCGCGCTCTCACGCTAACCCCGGCTGACTTTTTTAGTCGAGTGTCGAGGCTTAGCTCCAGGTGACACACTCGGCCTCCTACGCCGATAATGAGCCAGGACATTCTCCCTATTGGACGATAACTGCTCACGCTCGCTCCCTGTCTCATGAATGTGAGCCAAGCGGATCACCTGGATGGCTGCGAGGGAGATGGGGAAGCAGGAGGGCTCGGTTAGTCTGTGTGTGTGTGTGTGTGTGTGTGTGTGTGTAGGAGGGCATTAAGGTGGAAGCGAGGTCGCTGCCTTGTGGCTACAGCCAGCGGTAGTGGATTCTCGTGATGACCTTTTGTCTGCCATTGTTCCTGTCTGCAACAGTTTAAGCACTTCCTCGGGTAAGTCTTACTTTTGTCTGATGGAAATCTAGAGGAAGACAGTTTTCGGGAATAATTAACTCATTTGTTATTTAATTTTCCTATTCCACCATTATTATATTATTACCAACCCTGGATTTGCCCTCAGAAGTAACTCCAAACATCGAAATCATTGATTGACAAAGAAATATGACATACATATCTATTTTAAAGATACTAACAGCTTCTTTTGTGTTGACTTCAACCACAAGAGGCTGATTGACTAAATGTCTCCCACGTTCAAAATATTGAATCCTCAGGTAATGATTTTCCTTCAAAACGTTGCCGCACTGGAGCCATTTGGAAAACGAGCTCAAACCACCACCCGAGTTACGCCAGACAAAAGAATAAAGCAGACATGTTTGGATATTTTGTGCTATCTTGTCTCGGGTATAATGGTGCGATCGAGCACAAGGGGCAAATCAGGGCCAAGTCGGTGAAAGGACGGTGGCAGAGGGCAAACAAAAGCTCTGAAAAGAGACAGAGAGAGAGAGAGTGAGAGTGAGGGGTGAGGGCCAGAGAGGAGGGGAGGGGGGGCGACTTGGGAGAGACGATGAATGGTGAAAACTCAGTGAAGTGTAAACGCAACCTGGGAGTGTGTGTGTGTGTCTGTCTGGCCAGTGTGTGTGTGTCTATATAGAGAGAAAGGGGGGGGAGGGGTGTTACTGAAAAGTGGAGTGAGTGTGTTTTTTGACTGATATGTGTTGTTGAAGACGACACAGAGTGAAACTGAAGGTGCTTTTTGACTTTTTAAAAGGCAACTTTGACAAACTTTTAAAGGGCAAATGAACAGAAAACTTAAGTGGAGAACTATTTGTGAGCTTCATTAAAAGGGGAGAGTCCAGATTATTTAACCTTAATAAGTCTAGAAACCAAAAAAAACCAACATGAATCATTAATAGCAGTTAAATGAAAATATGCCAAATAAACAAATTGCCTCAACCTGTAAATTTAAACTCCTTCTAGCTGCACCAGTAGAGTAAACAGCCAGTTAATTCAACATTAAGTAAGTGGAGTCACTAATGCCAACCAACTGGTATCAAATATTGCGATGTTTTCATGCCAAAAACAACCATCAAAACTGGGAAGAAATCAGTTTCCTCCATGAATTTGATTTTCATTACACTAAAACTCCCATTTAAACCTATTTAAAGACACTTTTTGGTCACATTAGACTAAGATAAAATGTGTTTCTAATTCCCATACAGGCCAATATTAGTGATTGGAAGGTTTATGTGCATAATTAAGTGTTTCTGACTATTCTAGGCAGTAAATGTGGGGCGCATCATCCAGAAAACATCTTTTTTTTTTGGTACTGTGCGACTGTTGAAAAGTCATGAGATCATATTTGTGGCTGTCCGTTGCATCCATTGCATCATCTTCTGAAACCAGCGGCCTACATATTTTAAAATGCTTAAAGCAGCGTGGACATAAAAAAGAATATCGGATCGTTTCGGGGTTTTTTCGACGAGAGAAAGAGAGAGGGGAAAGTTTCCAACATGTTGTCACACACACACTAATACACACACACACACACACACACAGCCGTCAAATCGCCGCTGGGTTTTGTCCGTGAGGAGACCCTCGCAGCAGCACTGACTCTAATTCAATTAAAGTCCCATTTATTTGCCGAGGAGGCCCGAGCAACAGGCTGGGGAGGGAGCGAGAGGCAGAGAAAGCTTCAAGGTTTGCTCAACAGCTCAGAGGTCCCACCTTTGCTGGGTCCTGCATGGATTCACCATCTGTGCCCCCCCCCACACCCCCCCCTCCCTCCTCTTCTCCTCCTCCCCCAGTTCACACATGTTCCTGCCTCCAACAAATGTTCGAAGTAAACCTCCCCTCCCTTCTTCCCCTCTCCTCCTCCTCCTCCTCCTCGTCACACAAGCCAAAGAAGAAGAATAAAAAAGACACACAAAAGCTTCCCCTGGCTGCCCTCAGGACTCCCAGGCCAGGAGAGTGGGAGGGAGAATTCAGAGAAGGAGAACAGAGGAGGGAAAGGTTGGTGGGGAAGAGGAGGAAGGGGGGAGGAACTCTGTGTGTGTGTATGGATGGGGTTAGAGGGTAAGGGAGTAGAGGAGGAGGGGAGGGGGGGTGACAGAATATATATTTTTTTATCCCAGCCCAGGTGAGCTTCCCCTTCGCCTCCTGATGTTACCCTGACACACGTCAAGCAAACGGGAGGAAGAAGAAGGGGGGAAAAAAACGGTTAAAATTAGAAAATTTAATTTATTTGATAATTTCCCAGAATAATTAGAGTTAATATGGGTTAATTAATATGCAAATCTCTCAGCAGATGTTCGGCAGCGAGGCTGCGCACGGCTGAGGAAAAACAGCCCCCTTCTACTTTCTCCTGCCTGGTTTTGGCTGTCAGTTATTGGGCCGTAATTACTGTAACTAACCAAATACACACACACACACACACACACACACACACATAGAAAAAAAAAAAAGAAGAGAAAACGTTTGGTGGGTGAACTGCTTCCAGTTTTGGAGTCGTCGCAGGCAAAGCGGTGCTTCTCACACACATAAAGGGAGACCATCGCTAATTTCCCCTCGACTATAAAGGCCTCTTTTTATTCTCCAGAGCTGAATGAATGCAGCGAGTACTTTAAACTATTAGAAATTTGCTGTGCTTTGTGTGTTTTGCGCCGACGTATAAATGTAAATTGTAAAGAAGACGCAGCAGCAGCAGCAGAAAAGACTGAGGGAGTGTGTGAGTGCTGTGACAAGAGCACCTGCATGTCAATATGGAGGAGAAAACACAGCTAATAAAGCAGCTGTGTGGAATCTGTCGTGCCTACAAATAAAGGGGAACGGACACGTGTTTACATGTGTGTTTGCAGCTGAATATTCATGCCATAAACACACATTAATAAGAAAGAAGTACATTTGAAGAAGGAATGTAACGTTTCCGCCAGTGAGAAATTGGTAAATTGTGTCAAAAAGAAGTCGTTTGTTTGCAATAACACTGAAAATAAGACTCATTTGAGGTTTTTATGAATGTTATAAAGCTAATTCCACCCAAATATGAACATAATATTTTCTTCATCTTCAACCACGCTTTGTTTCTTCCCTTTTTTTTAATTCTCCATATTAATGACAATATCCATTAACTGCTTCGTTGATCAATAGAAAATTAATCAACAAGCATTTTAATGAATATTTTAAGCAATAACGTCAAACTATCACTAGTTTTAAACATTTACCCGCTTTTAAAATGTGGATATTTGCTTCTTCTCTCTGTTTTATGTCATTGTAATTTGAATATCTTTGAATTTTGGAGCTTTGGCGAGATGAAACAAGCCATTTTAAGATGTGACTTTGATGTTTTATTAGTATTTTCTGTCATTTTATACACTAAACAATCTATCAGCTGATCCAAAACAGAGCCAGGAGATGAGAAGATAATGAAAATAATCACTAGTTGCAGCCCTAGGATGAAATATTCCTCTCCTCTTGTTTGTATTCCTTGTGGGAGGAGGGACGGGTTACGTTTAATAGAAAGATTTAATTCATGAATTCTTCCCTGGGGAGGGAGAAAAATATAAGAGCCTATCTCAGGGTGCTTTGCCAGGGTTCTCCTGTGGTCAGCTCTCTCCAATAATAATGCGTTTCCGATAGCAGCGAGTGTGTGTGAGTGAGTGTGTGTGCGTGTGTGCGTGCCAAAAGCTGAGACTGTTATCTAAATCGTTCCTCTTTCTCTACAGCTCAGAGTCTCTCTCTCTCTCACTCTTTCTCTCTCTCTCTCTCTCTCTCTCTCTCTTCGTTTTCCACTCCTCCTCCTGCCCAGTCTCAAAGGGACACCGTGGCTCAATGCCATGAGTCCACGCCCCGGCCTACACACACACACACACACACACACACACACACACAAACACACCTACATGTAGGACGTGGAGGCAACATGTATTCATAAAAATAGGCGCATTGACACACACATGACGAAACGGCACGCAGAACATTTGTATAAATAGAAACACACGCTTTCACACACGTCAAAAACACACTCATGAATATGGTATAGATATATATAAAAGGACACACACACACACACACACATACACACACACACACATACACTCAGGTGGTGGAATCTGCTGACACGGCTTGGGATCAGGTTAGATTTTGGGGCGGCAGTAGAGGGAGGGGAGGGGGCGCCAAATTGATAGTCACAGCCCTCTGTTATCAGGTCTGACTGTATAATATGGAACCTGGCTTCGTGTGTGTGTGTGTGTGTGTGTGTGTGTGTGTGTGTATTCATGTGTATGTGTGTATGAAGGCCCCATGAGAGCCGGTGTGGCCTTGCAGTACTTTGTGCACAGCGCCACTGTGATAACACATCTGCTTTGGGTTCATCTGTTTATGAATCACTCTTATCTGCTCTGGAAGTGCTACACCACTCCTGTGTGTGTGTGTGTGGAAGTGTGTGTGTGTGTGTGTGTGTGTGGGAATGTACCTCAGTGTGTGTTTCTCTGTATGTTTGTGTCATTTTGAGTGTTTACAAGAGAGGAAAAGAGGGAGACGAGGAGGAGGAGAAGAAGTGGAGGAGCCACTTTGAAGACAGATACTAATCATACCTGAATTCATTTAGAGTCTTTTCTCTAATCTAAAGCAGCCTCAGTAGAGTTTACACACACCTGATGACTAAAAGATGAAGTATTACAGACATTTATGAAGTCATATTTCAAGGATAACAACTTTTGAAACCTAACTTTTATCCATGTTTTGGAAAATTAAGTTCTTTAATCAGATATTTCTCAGAACGTTTTGCAAACAAAAAGGGTTCAAACATGCAAATAAGGAGTCAAAAAGCACCCACATGTTTGTAGGACAGGTGCTTTGACATCTTTTTTTTCCCCTTTTGCAACTTATGAGAAGAAAACACTTTCCCTCGCAGCACTAGAGAGGTAAAAAAGCAGCTATTCTTCATCCCTGACGGCCCCCACGTGCCTCGTTTTAATAAAAAAGAATCTATAAAAATAAATTACTTGCACTAAGTATATGCAAATTCAAATGTAAGCAATCATTGCAAAATTAATTTTGCCAGAACTGATTAAAAGCTTTAATAAATCTATATACAGTATTGCACCAATCTGATATTGTAAATTTATTACGCTCCCTGTAAGATTAATTAGAAAGCTACGGTAACATATTGCACTGCCAGGCCAGATTACTGTACTTTTTTGTTAATAACAGTTAAGCAGAACCTGAGCTGTAATTACCGGCTAACAGAAGCTTTTGATGCTGATTTCCTTCACCGGGAGGAGAGAGAGAGAGAGAGAATGAGATCGAGCCGGTAAAAGAAAAAAAAAGAAACAAATGAAGGCTTCTTTACACAAATGCATCTATTTTGGAAAAAAGAAAAAAAAGAAAGAAAGAAAAAAGAATTAATCACTGCTTGAAGTTCATCTTTTAATATGGCTAAAATCCAGAGAGCTGGATGATTTTCATTTTGAGGAACTGAGGAATCGTAATGTATCCTCAATTAGTGGGTTGAGCAAGGCATCAACACTGCCAGGTTAAAGGGGGTTTAATTCCTAAAAAACTATTAATACACTCAAACTGCATTAACATCAAAGCCCCTAAAAGGAGAAGTTTTTTTTTTTATCCCCACCTTCCACCTTTATCTGTCAACACTGTTGCAGTTACAGAGACATCAGGGAGGTTTAACAGGCATTCATCCCAGACTCCTTTTTTCACTTTCTTTCTTTTTTTTTAAATTTTTTACCTCAGACGCCAAAACTGTTGAGCTGGCCGCCGAAAAAACAAACGGTTTGATCTGACCAAGGTTGTTTTGCATTCTTGTCCGCGGTGACAAGGCCATGGCCGCGTTTATCTCAGCAAAAACAGCACCTGCACATTAAACTGCCAAAAAAAAAAACTCCCCAACAACCCGACAAACTCCTCAAAAGCAGCACTTTGGATATATTCCTGTGACATGTGTGGTTATTATGTTGCTTCGTGATAAGAAGAAGCTAAAGTTTCTTTTTCCCCCCGTCTCTCTTTTTAAACACAATAGTAATAAAACTTCTTGAACTGAGGCTGACAATGACCAGAAAAAAAACAGGGGAGAGTGAGACCTCTCGCTGTCATAAAACTCTGCCAGTCACCAGCTGTTTAAAGGTCGATCAATGTGTGTGTGTGTGTGTGTGTGTGTGTGTTCAGGGGGGGGATGGAGAGGGGGTGGGGGGGGGGAGTCAAGCAGGGACCTCAGATGGACTAAAGAGATCAGACAGGATGAACCAGGGAGGTGGGGGTGGTGTGTATGTGTGTGTTTTGGGGAAAGGGAGAGAGAGAGAGAGGGGGGGGGGGGGGGGGGGGGGGGTTTGGTCCAGGTGAGGGGCCACAGGAGGGTGAGGAGGGGGTTTGAGGAGGGTTGAGTCCTCTTCTTCCTCTCTGGTCCGAGCCAATCTGGGGGCCCGGGGCCTCATTCACATGGTAATGAGAGTGTAAAATCACATCTGTTACCCCCACCGACACACACACACACACACACACATGCACACACACACACACACACACATACACACACACACACACACACAGCAGATCTTTGCCACCTGAATAGCATCCCCACCAGGTATCAAACAAGCACCAGGAAATGGGGTGTGTGTGTGTGTGTATGTGTGTGTGTGTGCCTCATCCCCAGCAGGCAACCGGCAAACGGAGCTCTCCAATCACTAAATTACACACACACACACACACACACACACACACACACATACACACACACACACACTTTGGAGAGGTGGCCTGGGCCCTCACAGAGAGGGAGAGCCCTCTGGAGAAAGGAGACTCTCTCTGACACTGTTACCAACTTCCCAATTAGCTGCCAGCCAGCCAGAGGGGAGGGGGGGGGAGGTTGGAGGGGTATAGAGGGGGGGGGGGGGGGGGAAGGGGGAGGGAGGACAGACAGGGGGCATAGCTTATTGTCACGGCAACGACCTGAGCGTCCATAACCATCTCTTGGATTTAGAAGCTCCCCCCCTCCGCCTCCCATATAGGTATATTTCAATCAAATCTCAACAGCCACTAGAGTATCATTAACACCAAAACACCTCGCCATAGTGCCCTTGAGCAAGCACCTTTATATATATATGTGGTATTACTGTATTATTTAATATGTTAAAGCAAATATCTCATTTATTGCTGAGAGCTACATGAGAAAAGAAAAAAGAATAGAAGGTATTTTAAGGATACCAACAAACACTGTATTGACTCTTGTCTCAATTGATTTTTGTTCGTATTCCTGATTGCGATCACCTACTATAAAGGCGGTATTTTGAACATGACCTTATTTACCACTACATTTATGCCTCTCTGTGTGTGTGCGTGTGTGTGTGCATGTATGTGTGTGTTAGACAGCGCTAGCGGCAAGGTACGCCAGGTGTAAGAAGCAGCGAGATGACACAACTTAACCTCTCTCTCAATCTCGGTAAACGGCGCAAACAGGCAGCGCTGCAGTCGGAGGCCCCTGAGCCCATGACTTATACATGACGTGGGTGGGAGTAAACAGGAGCAGACCGAGGCATTTTGTTTCCTTTCTTCCCCTCATGTTGCCAGTTTTTCCATTTTTTTCCCATATTTTTGATGTTGTACCTGTTACATAGCGAGAAAATAAGGTTGTAACGAGGTGCTGATCACTGGAAGTTGGCTTAAAAGTAGACAAAAAAAGTGTCACACACTCTGCTTTTCTCTTATTTAGATGACATTTCAACCCTAAGGCGACTTTTTTTTCATACCTGTCTTTCTTATCTAGCCGCAGGAGGGCGAAAACTACACTTTTAATTACATGGTGGGAGTTGAGGTTGGAAACAGCAGGAGGAGGAGAGAGAGAAAGAAGGTGGAGGGGAGGTGGTGGGGAGGGGAGGGGGGGGGGGGTGTTGGGGTGAGCTGATACCTAGAGGTCTTTCACATACTGAGCTACACCTTAATAAGAAAGCTGGTAAGTTCAAAACAGCAGCCGCCCTCCATGTTTAAAGGTGCAACCCTTAATATGGCCATTTATTAGATGAAAAAGCAGCGCCTAACTTTACATTTTTTCTCATTGAAGCCAGAGCTAGTGTAAAATAATTGGCTTAAATTCCAGCAAATGATGAGATATAAAGTAAAGTAATAATAAAGGTCAGAGTCATTCCAACCACTCTTAATGATGTTTGAGTGAAAAATGCTCAGAAAAAGGGAAAATCTGAAAACAATTTCTGGCTATTTTCTAATTAAGTTGTGTAAAAGGGATCGAATTGATGCTCTTATAACCAGAATGACTTCAAGTGGGCAACAGCTACCACTATGAAGGAATAAAGACTAATTAGGTATCGGCGCTCGACCGCACACATGTGACCTTTTGATGCTTTTGTGCACGTTTATTTGGAGGTATTGTATTTTTGGAGTACGCCGTTATAGTACTTATGCATGCTCACTATTACTGAAATTTGCAAGATAATTAACCTGCTCAACTCAAATTTCATATGTATGTATGTATGTATGTATCGTGTATATGTATGTATGTATATATATATGTGTGGCTTTACATAATTGAGTAACTCTCTTTGCATGATGTGAATGGTTGCAACACATGCACACACACACACACACACACACACACACACTCACACACACTCTCTCTCTAGTCTCCATATACTGTAAGTAAAAAGGAAATTTTGATCTAAGGCTTTTTCCCCCCACCTACCCTTGGGTTCTGCCTCCCCGTGTTTCTGTCAATCCTCTCCTTTTTTTGATCAGTGGCTTGAAAGAGTCGAGCATGTGTGAGTGCTCAGGTACCTGGGGTATGCCGAGGTGCTAATTAGCTCGGCAGGATAATTGATGTGTAGATTACACCGTTGAACAAATGCTCTGACTTGTTTGTTCTTCGCACTTCTCAGCCGCTGCGCGAGGAAAAGGAGCAGAAGAAAAAGAAAAAAAAACTCTCCTCTGTAGCACCTCCCACCCCCACCTCTCTACCCCCTTTTTACCTCAGCCCTAATGAACAATTTACCTGGCTTGTAAAGGAGGTGGTTAAGCCTGCCAAGGCAGAGGGAAAACAAAGAGGGGGTTGCACTGGAGTTCATTTCCCACAGGTGGAACTACTGTCTCCTGTGCTTCAAGACCTGCCTCTACTCCCTGGTGCTAGCGAGCCTGGCTGTGGAAGAAGAGTATGTGTATATACGCTTTGCCAAACCCTGAAGGAGAGGATGGCGAGCATACATAATTCCAAAAGGGAAACAATTTTCAAAATGAAAGAGCATGCCATTAAGAGCGCCGGTAGGCTTCCATTGTTCTGCCCCCCCCTTCTCCTCTTTCTCCTATAATGCTATTTCCTCCATCTTTTGTCTTTGGGACGCTATTATTAGCCAAGCACGCACGCGAATAACCTCCCCCTCCCGCCCGCGTCCGTTCAATAGGGTTTGAATTTGCTCATTAACAGCTAAGAATCCGCAAACACATTCGCCGGAGCTTTTGCTACTGCTAATAAACTAATCATGCCCTCTCGTCTAATTGGGAAATAGAATGAGGGGAGGAATGAGAGCTTCGCCTGAGGATTTTAGGGAGCCGGGGTTTCTATCGCGCTGGCAAAGGAGTGGAAGTGGAGCCCATTAGCAGGACAGATGTAGAGGCAAAAGGTGAACGGCTGAGACGTCGGCTCCTTGCCACGCTGCTGGACCGCCCGTAATCTGTCACCCGCACTAGTTTACAAGTTAAACACATTATTGTGCTTATTGAGTCTCATTTCTAGGATGCATGGCGCTGGCTGCTTTGCTTTTTTTTTCTTCTCTCCCTCGTGGAGCGCTTGCAAACCTGCCAGGGCACTGTCACTGCATGCATGCTATTACCATTTCCTTAGCAGTCCTGATTAGTCAGGCAGGCAGGCAGGCAGGCAGGCAGGCAGGCAGGCATGGCAGTGAGAGAGCCGAAAAAAAGAAAAATACAAGTGTTAAGCCAACATATAAAGTCTTATATACTCATTGTTTCTTGATACTCCCAACCCATCTTTCAGAAATCTCGTCTCTGCGGCTCGAGAAGCTCCCAAATGGCTTCACAGGTCTCCAATTTTCACAGCTTCCGGAAGTCATATCACTGTTATTTTCCTGTGTAAAGGAGCGACTTGATTTGCACAGTGTAAATGAAAGGAAATGTGTTTTGTAAGACGTCCAATACTCCCTTTAACTCTGTGTTTACCGATGAATTAAAACCCACCAGGACATAGTTCAGCCATGAAAAATGCACTCAATACAACCTCCCTCAAGAACATCATTTTATTCTCTTGTTATTGTGTTAGTGGCCTTAGGCACCTCCAGTTTGCTATGTCGGAGTGATAAGGAAGAAAAAAGATGAGTTCTCCTTTTTTTAGATCAACCCTGAACTCCCTGGGACAGATTACCGTGTCATCGAAAACCTGGGGCGGCATGTTTGGACTACACCGGATTGGGAGTCTTGCTGACTAACTGGCAGTTTCCGTCGCCAACCTGATAACTCTCCTCCAACATCCCTCACCCGAGTCCAGCCAGCAACCCAGTCAGCCAAGCAAGCAAGCAGGCAGGCTGACTTTTTTTTTTTTTATGTTGTTTTTTTTTGTTTTTCCTCCCTGCCTTTTTCCTGTCGCCATCTCGGTATTTAATCTAACACCGGCAGGCGGCAAGCAGGGTTTACTTTTCCCCCCTCAAAGACAGCTTTGCGAGGCGGAGAAGGCAAAAGTGGGAGGAAGAGAGCCGAGCACTCAGGCGGGGAGGGACAGGGGAGTCGAGGCAAGGCACAGGAAACCTGGGCCAAGCGTCACTTTTAACAAAAGCCTTTCATCTTCCTCTCCGCTTTCCCCCAAGACAGTGCGCTTCCAGCCGAGGGATCCTTTTAAGTACATACCTGATAAGGAAACTTTTTTTCTTCCCTTTCGAGAGTGCATAAAGGAAAAGTATCCCCCTCCCACACACATATACACACACCCCAGCGCGGGTAAAATCCTCTCATCGCTTTGAACGCCAGATACTGTCCCTTTTATCCTCTGCAAACGGGTTTCCTATGGCTATTAACTGATTCAAAACAGGTAATTACGGCGAGCAAACAGAGACGCCGCGGATCAGAGTGAGCCGCTAAGGCCCACTCCACCTTTGCAATCAAACCAGGCGACATCTTAGCTCGCGAGTTAACAGAACAGAGGTATTCGAGGATCCATTTGCGGATAAACTGCACCTAATCCATTTTAGTCAGGAGTCGCTGTGGCAGGGCTGTGTGCGCGCCGGGGGAGGACCCACGGGATGTATCTGATGGAGAGGTCATAAATCACAGAGAAGAAGTTGAAAAAGTCGAGCTCCCACGGAGGGAGAGAGGTAGCAGACGGTGGGGTGGTGGTGGTGGTGGAGGGGCGAGGGGTAGGGGGGGTAATGGGAACGCCCCTCAGAGCAAAACAACCGAGGCTATCATCACCTTAGTTAAAATATCAGCAACCTCATGCCAGCGAGGGCGGGACCGACCAAACAATGCACCCTTCCCTGCGGTCGGAGAGCAGAAGGATTCATGCAGAACCTCTGATAGGTGGTTGGTTGTTACTGTGGGACAATTCCCTGAAGTGTAGTTAACATAGCATGAGCCAGTTGGTGGACATTTTTATCCAAAGCGCCATCACTGCATACATTTTTAGCATGGCTAATCCCAATGGGAGTTGAACTAGTAGCCTAGCAGTGTTAGCGGCTTGCTCATAGGGAATTGAACTCCTAACCCCTGGCTGAGTTAACGCTTGTTCTCCCATGCTTGCCATTTATATATATATTTAAATTTAGCTTCAGCTTCAGAGTAACCCTTTAAAAAGAGGTGCTGTCTCACATCCCCAAAAACATGTAAGTGAGTCAAATGACAGAGAAGAGTAAATCTTAAACCACCCAATCTCATGACCCAAGTAGTCCTTTTTCCTGCCATCTTCTCATCTGCACAGGAAGTAAATGGCGCCTCAGGGGAGCACTCACTCTTTCCTTCCTCGTCTCCCTTTTTCTTTTTTTTTTCTCCTTTCTTTTTTTTTTCTTTCTCCGCTGCTGTTTGTTGTTTCAGGTAATGAAAACAGAGCGGCTGACAGAGACATTTTCATGTTGTTTTCGTGACCTGGACGACATGCCAAAGCCTCCCGCAACGCTTGTTCAAGCCAGAGGTGAAGTTTGACAAGGTCCTTAAACATTCTCCCCCTTTCTCCTCTCTTCTTCTCTCTTCTCCTCCCTCCACTCAAATTTCGAAGCAAGCTGTTGCGTAAGAAACTCTGTATCTATGGTAATGGGCAGCTAATTGATCCCATGGGGTTTCCCTGGCATGGGGAGAACTTATTTACTCTTGCGACAGAGGGATATTTCAGCTCAGACATTTTTTTTCCCTCCTCTCAAGCCTTTCTCTAATGTGACTATAACTCTCAAATTCCCTTATCTGTACAGGGCACGGTAAGGTGCAAAAGGGGGCTGATGTCTACACATTTTCCCATTTGAGAAGCGTGTGTTCGTGGGGTGACAACCAGCCGCCCGTCGCACCACAGAGAGGAACCAATCAGGCTTTAACACCTTGACTCTTCTCTCCGAATGTGGCCGCCGCCGCTGAGCCGCTGAGCTGCTTCGCCCGCCTCGATGTCAGTGCTACAAATTGGCTTCCAACAGGAATCCAAGGTGCCAAAGAGCCATTAGACGGACAAAGGCTTGAAGTCTACCCAGGGATTAATGTGTCAAAATCCTTAGCCTGTGTGATACACAGGAATCAACCCTCTTCATTAAGGCTTGCTATAAAAGAACGAGTCAGATTTCCTCTCCTCCAACATCACTTCACCCCAGCGTGCACTCTGCTCTTACTACTTCTGCGTGTAAAGAGAAATTGAACTTTTTCATGGGTGTGAATGCTTGAAGCTCTCATTAGAAGAGGAGGTTTTGGCCGTCTCAGGTGCTTTTATCTAGTGTGAGCCTCCTCCATAAAATTACAGATCACAATTCACTCCAATTGAACGCTATAATTGCTGATTTGGAGCATAAAGCTGCCTATATTTGGGCTTTAATGGTCTAAGCTTTACAATACCTGTTCAAAATGTAGTCTTCATACATTTAAAATAGGTAGGTGTCAAAAAATAAGCTGTGTTGAACCTCTGAAATACAGTTATTCAATGTTTTAAAAGGGTCTAAGGTGACACTAGCAGCCAGAAAAAGCTCATCATGATGGAAAAGCATCAACAAAACACCTGCACCACTGGGCAACAACAGGCCAATTGTCAGTGAGACCCATCTCCAATTAAACAAAGTCGTAATCTGCCCCTGACAGAGCGGATTAGGCTTTGTCCTGGCGGGGGCTTGTAGGGGGAAGGGAGGAGGAGGAGGAGGAGGGATGAGGAAAGAGGAGGGGAGGGGGTTAACCACGGCTGGCGACTTCATTTCCTGCGAATACGCCCTTGCATCCTCCCCGTGGAGTTACCTGACTCAGCTCGGTTGTTAGGGGTCGGGGGGGGGGGGGCGCTGAGGCTCGGTCGGGGCGGCCCGACTGACCGGTCAAGTCCGGGAATGCTTGTAGGAATCAAATCCCGTCTCCGAGATAACAGATAATCATTTGTCACCCCGAGAAGCAATTCCCTCCAATCACCCGGGAAGAGAGCGCCACTTTATTCTGCGGTGCTGTCAGGATGGCAAGAAATTACATTCGGCCATGCTTTTTCACCCCCCCCCCGCCTCCCCTAACCCTCCGCCTTCACCCCAAATCTCTCTTGAGCCCCGTTTGGAACGACAGAACAACAGCTGACGACACTGGAAAACACCGTCTTTCAAAACCCCTCGAACACACACACAGACGTACAAGCTAGAGTTTTTCTATTCCGTTACACGTTGAGGATTGTTCCTTAAAAACATTTATTTCCTTCGTCTCCAACTCAAAACCAATCCTCCGAGAATGCCAGTTTTAACCCATATCCTCAAACTTAAAACCTCCGCCTTTCAAAAACCTTGAGAGGACATGTGGTCCAGAAATACAAGAACACATAATCACACAGGAGCTTTGGGGAAACTCTGGGAAAACACATGCTGCCAAATACATGCATGCAGGCCTGCAAAAGAACACACACACACACACACTCATACACACACACACACACACACACACACACACACACACACACACACACACACACACACACAATCGTTTTAGCCTGTCCGTGCAGCTGTTTCGTTTTGGGATTCCTCAAGTTGCTACACGGTGACACTCTCTCTTTGCTCGCTCTCTCTCTCTCTCTCTTTTTCAGTTCAACAATCATTTTAGATGAAGCTGCGTTCAACAGCCAAGCCTCAAAAAGCTAAAAAACTTCCTTGATAATGGGACTAGATTTACAGATGTGACACCCAAAACATCTGCGTAACACTGTTATCCAGCCTAGCACACATCACCGACTGAGATACACCAGCGTACATCGAGGCCTAGTTTTTGAACTTGAACTGCACCTTTTTTTTTTTTTTTTTTTTTGCAGCTGTACATGTCTCAACTTTAGTTTTCCCTTGAGAGAGGTAAACAGTCTATCACAATTACCTAGTGAACTTTAGCTCCGTCCCGTGTTTTGACATTTCTCTTGCTCGTGGCTCCCGTTCTTATTAAGCAAGAGCAGCCCTTTAGTCAGCAAAGAGGTTAGACCGGGTTTTTTTTTTTAACACTTTAGAGGTAAATAATTACACTGAAAAGCTCAAATCTATATCACGTTAATTTATGTAAAGAAATCGTTGCCGCAGGAGCCGAATGAAGCAAAAACAAAAAAGCAGTGGCAGTTCATAAGGTTTCATATTCGGAGTTAGCGGAGTGACTGGCTCTGGGACGGCTGCCCACACTGCATTGGCCATACTTAATTACATTATGCACGGCGTGGGGATATTCATAGCATACATGAGCAACGAATTAGAAGGAGAAAGAGACAATATTGCCAGTGTGGAGTATAGGACCTCTGACACCGAACCAATTTGGTGATTTATTTATTTAAAAAGAAGAAGAAGAAGAAGAAAAAAAAAGCACCGTCCTATTAGATTAGTGATGCTAAATTAACGACAATTTAGAAAGAGGAGAGGTAGCCCAACCTGAGAGGAGATCAGTGAGACGGTGGCGTCTGGGAGACACTAGCTTGTTGATGGCATAATGCTAAGTCTGTGTGTTGAAGATAAGAGTGCCATACAGTAGGCCCTAGGCCCAGTGCTGCGTGCGTGTGTGTGTGTGTGTGTGTATGTGTGTGTGTGTGTGTGTGCAGATGTGTCTTATGTGTCAGAGACTAAGGAGGAGGGGAGGATGTGTGTTTGTACACAGATATATATGACTGTGTGTGTGTGTGTGTGTGTGTGTGTGTGTGTGTGTGTGTTAGCGTGCAAGACAAATGAGAAAAGGTGCTTGACGGTGTGAAGCGACTTATCTCTCATTATGGGGGGGAACAGTGGATGAATAAGGCAGTCGATATAAGAGAGAAACAATTAGAAAGAAAGCATCCAGGACTGAGTGCACAGATTGCTGAGGTGTAGTTTTAGGTGTGTGTATGTGTGTGTGTGTGTATGTATGTGTGTGTGTGATAGATACGGAGAGAGAGAGAGAGAGAGGAGGGAAAGCGAGGCATCAAACGACCTTTGTTTATGTTGATGTGACAAAACCCCTGTAGGAAGTTGTAGAGGAAGTATTGTGACGTTATTATAAACCCGCTGAGGTAGTTTATTGTGGATTTTAGGAGGACTTGTTGGAACATCTCATGAACCGGTTCTCCATCAAACCGGGTTACAGGTTATATATCAAAGAAGCTGCTTAAGCTTTGACTTTGAAGAAGAGAAGAAAAAAAAAAAAGTGGAAAATTGATCATTTCAAGCCTACACACACACACACACACACACTTCAATTTTAAGGTAGTATTTGGAAAATGCTCTATCAATAAAAGGATGTAGCAATCACGGAAGAAAGAGAGGAGGGGAAGGGAAGGGAAGGGAAGGGCGGAGGAAGAAGAAAATGTCCACCTCTCAGAAATTCAAGAGTTTTTTTCCTCCTTTTTTTTTCACGCCTGCACAAATACCAAGGGAGACGTCTGATTTTTTTTTCCTCAGGTTTAACTGAATAATGTATGCATGCTTTCACTTGGGCATGATGAAGCAATTTTGGCCTTTACAACCTGCGAGTGCGGCGGCGGTGGGCTTCACTTCCTGCACCTTTGAATAATTCAAGGCGACCAGGTGGAGAGTCTCAGAATACTTTTTGCTGCTATCTGGAAGGTAACAGAGCTGGCTGGGGGTTCATATGAAACATTAAAATAAGGGTACAGATAAAGAGGAGAGGTATGTTATGCGTAAACAAAGAGGAGGTGGTGTGAAATTTGAATTTGAAGCAGGTTTTTAAAAAGATTTCAGGGATCACAAGGTCACCTAAATCATAATAAATACATAAAAAAATCAGATTTTTCTCTCTTTCTCCTCCTCCTATCCTCCTGCATGTTTTCACCTACATCTGAACATTCAGGTTCAGTCCGCCCGTCGCACTCTTTGCAAGTCACTCTGGATAAGAGTGTCAGCTAAATGGCTAAAATGTAAATGTAAAATGACAGGCCCTGGAGATCTCCCTGCCCTGGATGAGTGTGTGTGTGTGCACGTTTTCCATGGAGTTCAGGTTTGCCCTTGATAAAAGAGGAAAAAAAAAAAAAAAAAAGGGAAAAATATATTTGTGCCGAAGAGGAGAAAAATGAATAGAGGGATTTGGCGTCACAAAAAGTGTGTCTGACAGGTTGAAGGGCTGGAACCGTGAGCGAACGGACACCTTGGTGGGTTTCCTCAAGTGGCGGCTTCGGAGCAGATATGAAAGAGGAATATTTGATATAGGAGTGTTGCTCAGTTCAACATGGGATATGGAGCCTCTGCAGAAATAACAAACCCTAATTGAAGACTTTTGTTTCATAATGTGTGTGTTTTTTTTAAAGTAAACACCTCAGAAAATGAGCAATTACTAAAAAATGAGGGTTGTAAAAACGACTTTAACAGCCTGTATCCTCTGTAACTCAGAGATATAACATGTATTTATGGTGTCCCACCTTCTTGCTGCTTCTTGCTGACACTTAAATTTCCCTCTGGGATAAATAGACCCTGTATCTAGCAGAAGCCCTGCTGTTTTAACACGCAAACACACACTGAGCTATCTGAGAGAGAACGCAGGTACTAGTCCCTGCAGATCCTTCAAATTACTTCAAATCGATGCAGTAAAATAAAGCAAAATGCATAATAATGTGTTCGCTCTCTGGTGGGAGCACGGAGAAAAAAAACCCAGATAGACGAGGATAAAGAGGCAAAGGTTTCCCAGGCCATGCAACACTGTCGGTTTCTCTCAAACTCTCCAAACACCCCACGCTGCTCGCTCCTCTCGCTCCTCTCGCTTGCCCTCGGTGGCCAAACAAAGAGGAGGATGTTTGTCAGAAAAGTAACGAAAATCAATAAAAGCAAGACCCCACCACCAACCACCTGGCCAAGGGCTTGCAGTATTCATACATGCTGTTACGAATGCGGCTCCTTTTCCCTTCTAGGTTTTTCCTTCCTACGCTAGCCAGAGCAGAGAGGAGCAGGAAGGAGGAGGCCGGGGGGCCACACAGGAGGCCTGAGGAGCAGCTGGGCCGCTACCACAGTGTTGCCCGTGGGCTGGCTGCATTGCTCCGGTGTCGGGGCAGGAGGGCAAAAAGGCCACAGAGCAGTTGGACATTATTACCACCACTGCTGCTACTAACGGATACATTTTTGTGTATTTTAAGTATAGCAAAGTGAAAAATCCTTGTCTATTCTACCGTGTTTCCATATTTGGTGCTAAGCGGTCATTGCTGAGGTATTTTCAGCGGCTCTACATTTCCCTGAGATCACTTGGCAATCTGCAGTAATAGTGTGGGTGGAACTGTGTGAACTGCATCCTGCAAATGAAAAAGGTGGGTGAAGCGAATGAGAGTTTAGGGATGGTTTTTTGCTCAAATATCAAAACCAAATCAATCTTTTTCTTGAATTTCACTGAGGAATTATTCTGGCACATTCTGCGCCAAGTTTTTACAACGGCCATTTGTATTATCTAATATCTGCTTTGTTTTCTGTATGTAGAGTGTCCTTGGGTTATGTGAAAGCGGCTCAAACTGTAATTTATCATCATTATTATTATTATTATTAGATTATTACACTTGTTTCAAGGTTCAAGTAGGACATTTAACTGACAAAACAAATCTACATGAGCTTGTTTGTCTTTGAAACTAAAGCTAAATTAATGTTTTGTCATGGCTTTAAAAAAATGCTAGTTATTAATTGGCAGATTTATTTAGATTACGCAATATTATTCTTGTTTTTAAAGGGGCGTTTCTGTGTTTTTATACCACCATTCGCACCATTCTGACTCCAGATTTTGTTGAAAGTAAAAGCAGCTGAAGTTCATTCAAAAGATGAGCTAACCATGAACTTCTGGGTGTTCATTGCTTCTTTCTTTTTTTTTTTCTTTTTTTATTATAGCACTTTTCTTTTCTTCCTATGGATCTGATTTCCTCACCTCTCACTATCACAGGATCACACATGGTCACTCCAGGGAAACAGGAACTTCAGCATATTCCTCTCTGACATCATTTATGAGTCTCTTTGCATCAGCTGAACGGCTAAAATGAAAATATGACTCAACGCTACCCTCCCTTTCTCTCTCTTTCTCTCTTTCTCTCTCTCTTTTTCTCTGACACACTGTTCTGGCAACATATGGCAAAACAACATAAAAAAAAAATAAAAAAAACCTTAATACACTCCAACTGTGACTCGCCCTAAAATGCTGCTGCACCCTGTAAAGAGAGCACTTGTTTCCTCCCACACAACACGAAGGCGACTTAATCTCAATTACACCCAGAGGTGAACACCGCCGCGCCGCCGTTTCACTTCCCCACCTGAGTGATTGGCGCACAACGGCCAGCTTGAACCCCTTTTTTTTTTTTACAGAGAGAGAGAGAGAGCCAGAGAGAGCTATTCTGTTCTGCAACCCCTCGACTCCACTTACCCCTCCGAGAGGAAAGAGGAAAGAGCATTTGCGGTTGAGGTCAGCAAAAAAAAAAAAAACGCCGGCTGAAGCCCTCGCAGTTCATTCCCGCCTCGCAATCTGTATTAGAGCGTCTTAAAGGAAAGGCTTTAGTGACCAGGGAGTGTATTTTTTTTCTATCCCCCCCCCCCCCCCCCCCCCCTACAGGTTCGGGCGCTCTCTGGATAAGCCGTGCCAAGCAATGACAGAATCCCTCGGATATTGGTGTGTTACAAGCCGAGGCCCGCCCACGCTGAGACCTCATCAGGACTGGCTGCTATAAGGGTCACAGATACTGCCCTCAACCTCACCGCAGCGTTGCAGGGTATCTGTAATGATGTAGGTGGAGGTTACACTGGAGACCTCTACATGATACTTTCTCTGCCTCTATTGTGGAGGGAAGAGAGGAAGATTGTGTGTGTGTGTGTTTGTGTATGTGTGTTTGTGTGTATTTGGTTACACAGTATGAGAGTTTAGCCTTTCTCCCCCCTCCACCTGATGTTGTTGGCATTGTTAGATTGTATTCTCAGGTGTGTGAGAGTTGTTATCCTCTTAGGAAAATTTCACTAAAGTCTTGCCTCATATTTTGTCTGCCCTTTATAACTACTAACTTTAGCTTACACTAAACCCTCTGGAGGGTGGGGGGGTGGGGGGGGGGGGGTGGGGTAGGTGCCTTGCTCAAGAGCACCAGACAATGAAGACATCCCATCCAGTCATTTTGGCTGTAACTGCCACTAAAGTATTTCCATCAGTTTCAAGTAAAAAACATGTTTTTCTCTCTACGCTTATCTCCTCATTTAAATACCTAAACTCCTGAAAAAAGTTAGTTTTTTCATTTTATTTGAGGTATTCCAACTCATACACACTTGATTATTAGTAATGCACTGTTATTCTATCCTTTGCCTCCATATCATTAATGTAAAGTTCCAAAATTGCATAAATTTGACAAAAAAAAAGTACTGAAAATGTCACTCTTTAATGACTCAAATGCAGCAAAGGGAAACTTTCATAACTCTTTCATAAGTTCGGATGATTGTGATAAAACACTTTTTAATGTAATCCCTCAAGTTTTGTGAAATCTGTACTCATTAAAGCCTCTGCACCTCCCACCAGCAAGACAAAAAAAAAAGAAAAAAAAGAAAAAGAAAAGGCAAGCGTGGTGCCTAATTGCAGTTTTCTTCACTATTACCTGCCTCCCTCTCTCTCTCTCTCCTCACACAGGGGAGGGGAAGGAGGGGTAGGGAAGGGAAGAAGAGGGAGGTGGAGGGGGTCATTTTTGAGGACAAGGACAGGCATGTGTTTTTGTATTTTTAAATAAACATGACCCTTGTGGTTTTTCTCTAAAGGCGAGACGAAGAAGAAAAAAAAAAAAGAAGAAGAAGAGAGATGCCTGAGCTGAGTGAGGGAGAAAGGGAAGGGCTCTCGACTACAACGATACCTTCGCTTGCACAAAAAGAGACAAGAGGAGTTATCGGAGAGGAGGCTGGAGGGGTGGGGGTGGGGTGGGGGGGGGGTCTTGGTGAGCCAGAAGTGCCATTCACTACCACTTAAACCTGCAGTCTCTCTATATGAGCTAAAAATAACGAAGGAGGAAGTTAACCCCCATGACTCTGAGTAGACGAGAAATGAAGTAAGGTTTAGCGTCATACTTGTAATCTCGCCTTTTATTTAAGAGTTAATGGTGAAAGTGGTGACGCAGCTGGGAGCACAGTGTTCCTCCAGATAGACTGTATCAGACAAAATAATGATCAAAGTTCAACAGGTAAAAGTTCAAGCTTCAAGAAAAACCAAAACTTTTCTTTCACACTTTGCTGATTTGAGCTTGAACATCTTATCTCGTTTTCAGGGACATTTGTTGCATCTATTGGCCTGTGTGACTCCTTAAACACATCAAACAAGCTTTCTGTATTTTACTGGAAACATTATCTTATTAACTTGTTTTAATCTTCAAATTGTGCTTTTTTTTTTTAATGTCAAGCTACATTCATGCATCTAAGTAACATTAAAACTAGAGATGCAGGTTTAGGAAGTGAAGCCTATTTTGCATGTGCATTATAAGTTACTATGGATAAAAGCACTAAATCACTACTTTAAATGTAATGCACAGGCAAAAATGGGAAAAGGAGGAAGAGGAAGGAAGGAGGAGGAGGAGGAGGAGGAGGTCGATGTCAAGAAAAAGGGGGAGAAGCGGGGGTCTGCTTTGTAAAACCTCCACTGAAATCTTCCAATAAGGGATTATGACACAGATCATAAATATACTCAACCTTATAAATATTTGAGCTTGGCTACTCCCCTTGCTTAATGTGCTGTACAGGCCCTAATTAAGCTAGTATCTGATAGATGCCACTGCATAATGATGTGCGGGTGTCTGGGGGTGGGGATGGGGATGGAAGGCGAGGGAGAGGATCGGTGGTGGTGGTGGTGGTGGCGGCGACGTCGGCTAGGGACAGAAGTATCATCTGAACCGCTCACTTTGTAATAATGATAGCAATGTTAATGATGGCGCTGCTACTTCAATTAAAACTACTTAGCTACTACAGCTGCTGCCGCTGCAGTGACCCTGACTGAGCTGCTGAGAGCCGAGAGGTATCTCCCTGCTTCTTATACTATATCTCTGTCTTTTTATTAGCTTCTGAAGTCCCTGTTTCTTCCACTAATAAAGTTGTTTCATACTTTTTCTGTCTTATGTTCTGCTTTTAGGATATTTCAGTTTCTCAGGTTAGGGTGAAAATGCTGCTAATTTTCAAGAAACTATGTCTTTAAAGGAGTGTGCTCAACCTAAATACTGCACTGATATTACTTTTCCTTCCTCTGTATTCTTTCAAGATACTTATATCTCTAGTGCACAGAGGTTTAGAGTTGATTTTAGAGCTAATTTTCCTCAAACTGTGCATCAGTATCTTGTAAAAAAAGGCAGAAGAGGCATAAACTACACCAGACTTGTGAAAAATTACATGTTGAGTCTTTAAAAATTCCTCAGATATCATTTCTATTGGAGCCAGGTTGAGATTATGTCACCAAACAGGCAGCTTTTTGCACTTGTTTTAAGTAAAATTGAAGGTTAAGGGCTCAATAATAGAAAACAATTACTTGATTAGATGCACATTGTTTGCAGAGCTCAATCTCTCTCTCTCTCTCTCTCTCATTCTGCCTCTCTGTTTCACACACACACACACACATTACTACACACCCACACACACACACACAGTCCCTATCTGGATGAGATAGACCAGGCATTGATTTACACGTCTCAGTTTCACCCCCCTCCGCCCCCGCCCCCCCTCCTGATTACAGCCGTCTACCTTCTCCAGCCATTAACGCCTGTAAAGGGACAGCATTATTCCACTGCACCTATTTGTAAATTTCCTGCTAAATTTTGCAGCAGTGAACGCAGCTCCAGTTTTTCTGCTGATGAGGTCCATTCGCCACGCAGGACTTGCTTTGCCAAGCACTATTTGAGCTGTGATTCACTCAGTAACGTGCTATCCAGGTCCCTGTTTCAACCCGGGTGACACAAAGAGGAAATTTCTCACTCTTGACCTAATGTCCCACCAGTAAATTATTCTAATAAAAGAGTGATAAAAGGTTATGAGACAATATATGTTACCATTTTTAAACTGAGATGTATGGCTTTTATTGCGTGTGGTGAAAGCTCCTAACAATCAAAATAAAGAGAGGAAACCTGACCTAGTTCTCGCACATGGTCTTGAGACAATTTATAAGAAGAAAATAGATGCAGAAAAGTTAAATCTTTTTACGATGCTCCGGGGAGAGATCCAATCTGGACCCCGACTGATTCTTCTGAGCTTCCCTTAATTTAAACACTCGACTTGTAACCTTGCCAAGACCCGAGACTGACTTCTCACCTCGGGTTCAAAATGTTAAAACCATTGTCCGGTGAACTTGTGCTGCCACGGCTCCGCATTTAACTCGCCCGAGAGAGAGGCAGACAGAGCGAGCCCGGGACCTCAAAACTTCATGACTCAATTATTCCGCTATTTGATTCATGTGCTAACCAGATGATCAATGCAGATTAATTATGTAATAGTCATTCTGGCGGTGAGCCACGTGCAGTAGAGGAGAGAAAGAGGAGAAAAAAAAAAAGAAAAAGAAAAGAAGCTATATAGACTCTTGGCTTGGATATGGGGGTAAAAGCCGCGAGGGCTGCGGACTTGCTCAGGTACTCGGGACTTATTCAATTACTGAGCCGCAGAGCAGCACTGGAAGCATAATTTCTGGGTTTTAGCCTCCTCCATTTACACACACACACACACTCACTCACTCACTCACACACACTCCCCCACTCCACTGACCTGGCCTGCTTCTGACAAGCTCTTATTACTGAGCAAACACGCCTGCCAAGTAGCCATGAAGCAGAGCCTAATGAGCACATTATTGTATTTACCTTAGATAAGGTGAGCGGCACAAGGCGATAAGAGCCAGATAACGCCATGTTTGAACAGTGGGTGTATACATACATACGGAGGGGTCTTTTGGTATTTGTCAGTTGTATCAAAAACATGGCAGCTGTTTGAACGAGGAATGCGATACTGGAGAGGATCAGACGGAAACACTTACAGGTTTCAGCCACAAATCAGAGAAACTGTGATAGACATCTAGAAAAAACAGACAGTAATTAGTGAAAGGGGTCAGTGGGCAGGGTTTTGAATCGTCTCGCCGCTATTATAATTGCCAACTGATATTTAGAGTTAGGGCCACACAGCGAGATTAAGGGGGAAGGTAGGCGATCAGGCACTTTGGCAGGAAGTGACCCGATGATCTGACGCCCGGGGGTAAAAGGTCATCATCATCAGTGAGTCTTTTTTTTTACTTGAGCTGGCCTGCTGCATCCATCCCTGGAGATCTCATATTTAAAGCGCCCTCTCTATTGCAAACCGGGCCTCTCAAATTTATCACCTATTGACCATAAGTTCATGGCAGGGTCATAAATCCTACGTTGTAGCCCCCCTGCAGATGGCCACCTCGAAGCTCAGTCAGCTCGATAATACGAACAGGATACAGAGGGGGGGGGGGGGGGGGGGAGAGAAGAAGAACAAAGCCCTCCCAAACTCACTCTCGTGTGAAAAGGTATCCGCTGCTGTCAATCCGAACGTATTCGCAGCTTCCTGATGCGGAGTATTTTGTCCCCCGGTGGCACCTATACTGTGCCAGATGTGTGTTCTCTTCCCCTCTTCTACCCCCTTTGCCACTATTCCCATCCTCTTGCATGTGACCTGAGACAGGCCCAGGGGCAGAAATCTAGGTAATTTCTCGCTCACATCCTACACCGTCGATCGCGGCGCCTTTTTGAGGTGAGGGAAAGTGACAGCGCCAACTCTCCAGGGCAGAGCTTCCCAGTCGAGTGGATCAGCGGACTGAAAATCGCTTATGAATAGTCATTAGGCCTTCATTACAAAGCCCCTCACTACCCACTTTTCCTGTGCAACCAAATGCCTCTTGTCATCTTCACAAGGTGTATCATTTAATTGCCAATTGATTTTTCTCCCCCCCTCCCTCCTCACCCCACCTCCACCTCCACCCCTTCTGTATATGACAACATGTCACATAGCAAAATGCAGCCTCGACCAGCCCAAGGCGGCCACATATTCTTGGCATCCTGAACCGCCTCTGAATATTCTTCTTCTTCAATAAAAAAAAAAAAAAAAAAAGGAAAAAGAGACAGGATGCTTCAACCCAAAGAGAGCTTAAGCGCCTCGCACAATAATTAAACTCAATACATGTGAAGACAGAAAGAAAGAGAAGAAGAAAACAGTCTTTGTGCGACGACTGGCAATTGTTTCTTTGTGACCCATTTTCTGTTTCAGAGGCCACAAAGCTCTTAGAGCGTATGTTGCTTTTTTAATGTACAGGCTAGACTAGTCATGGTGGCTCTCTCTCTCTCTCTCTCTCTCTCTCTCTCTCTCTCTCTCTCTCTCTCTCTCTCTTTCTTTTGTGAAAATCTGTATATTTCCTACCAACGTGCCTGTTTGCTGCTCCCAGTCGCTGTCAGTGCCATTAGCAGAAGTGACACACCTATTTTGTCTCAAAGTAAATGTAGGACAATCGTCCCTGAACGCAAAAGAGTGAATCTCCTCTTTAAAAAAGAAAAAAAAATGCCGGCAACATTTCAATGACAGCTCGACAGACGTCCACTCAAATCTCCTCTGCGTTTCCTGTCAGCCATGCTACTCGAAACCCCCTTAGGTTCGAGCCTGCGATACGATGCAGCATTTGGCGTCGGAAAAGGGACGCAAATGGCAAGGCCGTGTCATCCCCCCCCCCCTCCCCGCTCCCCTTCTACCACCACCACCACCACCACCCATACCTCATCAGATGCTGCTGGTTTTGCTGTTGCATTCCCTAACATCTGCCTGTAGTGTTAGCATGTGTATCTATATGTGTGTGTTTTGTGTACTGACAGATTGCACCGTGTGTTTCCCCGGCCCCCGTTGTAATGACATCCAAATCGGCAGGGTTATCTGTCAGGTGCACTTCGCCTTGGGTTTGACTCTCGGGAGGAGCCTCGCATTGTGTCAGCCGGAGCGAAAAGGCATTACACGTCGCCTGTATTTACAGAGCAATTTCATCCCCGCCTGCATGCGTGGAGGATTGAGCTCGGAGCCTTGTCTAGCCTTCAAATGTGGCAAATCAGCACAGTCGCCCCCTTTGACACGAAATGCGGCACGATTATCGAGTTGGTGCAGCCTTAATAAGCTGAATAATGAGGGAATTTCAGAAATGCCCAAGCGCCATTATACCCCAACAATAAGAGCTAGGAGTGAGTAAACCAGTGCGGGGCAGAAGGTAGGCGTCGGGGATATAATGAGGCTACTGTGTAAGTAATGTAGTCTCTATTGTATACCCATGTAAATGCCCATCTCTTCACATGCACAGCAACGACGGCATTAAGCCAGTCACAGATTTCTGGAAGAATGGCACACACAGTGGCGCTCTTTTTTCTACTTCACCCCTCTCTCTCTCTCTCTGCCTCGTTTCTTTCTTTTCTCTCTCTCTCTCTCTCCTTCTTTTTTTTTTTTTTCTCGTCTCAGTGACAGCCAGTGACAGTGGCTGGCAGCCGCCTGGCTTCTTGAAGGCAAACATTACAGCGAAAGATGAGCTGCAGGTGTGCCAGACTTGTAAACATGCGCTAATTACACTTTTTTTTCTCCCAGCGGATGACAATGAGGTCACTGAAATAATTGGGTTTTTTTTTTTTTTTTTTTTTTTCCACTGTCTTTCCCGCCACACTGTACTCTAAGTAAGAAGGACAGGCTTATAGGGATGCTACTCTACTGCTGTGTCACTCTGAGAAAGCAGTTTATCCACAAATAATTCAGCTGATAACACAGATTTACTTTTATAAATACACCAACATGCTTCGGCTGCAGGAGTAGAAACACTCTTTTCATCACTTTGGCTAAGTTTCTCGCACCTCCAGCAACTCACATCTGCCTCAAATTGAGCCTTAAAAGACTTATTATAAGTTTATATAGAAATAAAACAAGTTGAAATATCCAATTCTTACTGTTTTAAAGAAAATAAGGCTTTACTACATTGAGGAGTGACTTGATAAGCTTGGTATATATATCATATTTTAACCCTGAACAACAAAGCCAGCCTCTATTCTTCCAGCTGTTAAAATGTATGAATAAGGTGGGGGTGAAAGGAGGAGAGAGGGGGGGCAAACAATTTCCGCATGTTCATGATTGCCATTAATTATATTGGCGGTTCATTCAATACTGTTTGTCCTCATTTTTTGAAATATGAGTCGCCTGGACGGTAAATTATGTCAGGTACCTTGCAAATCAAGCCGAGGGCAGGCTGAGTTGCTTCAGCTGGATGATGGCGGGGGAGGTCCGTTTTCAGGAAAACAATCTCTCTCCTGCATTGTCAGACATGCAGGGGTGAGTAGGGGGGGGGGGGGGGGGGGGGGGTTTACCCAGCGAATAGGCACATACATCAAAAGAACTGCCAAACAATTGTCTGTTTTTTATTAATAAGCTCCGAATATTGCTGCTGGACAAGGCCAGGAGAAGTGCCTGGCTTGCACTTTTTTTCTGCAACACAATACAGGTGCAGAATTTAACAGCCCCCCCCCCCCTGTACTTGGTGGGGTGTATTTTCCCGTAGCATAAAGAGGCTTGTAAAACGTCCTAATCTGTCAGGCTGCGCCGAGGCTCCGATCTATTGAGACGAGGCGAGATAGGCCTTCGCCAGGACGCCTGCTCCCCCCTTTTCAAGCTCGAGGTCACAAAAAAATCCAGGTGGATCGCAGCTCTCGAGCCAAGTCCCCCCACTTTTTTTTTTTTTTCCCCCTCGGTGCAGTTAAAGCCATGAATACAGATCTCTCTCTGAGCCTGGCAAACCTCCACAGTGAAGCTGGTGTGAACGATATCTCTCTTAACAAGTCAGTTCTGTCCAAAGTTGATCCCTAAAGCACTCGTTTTCATAAAGAAGGTGAAAGAAGTCTACTATGTGGGTAAGAATAAATCAACATTTTGGAGATTGCACAGTTTTTCTTTCATACATTTAAGGGTCAAATGAGAGCTCAGATGCTATTTCACAGGATTTCCCAACTAGATAAGAATAAAAGCCTCCTTGGGACACTGTATTCTTCCATATATGCTGACATCTGACTCTTTTCATGCAGAAATATCCATCTGCAGCCTCAATGCAAACATCAATTTCAGCATCGCCTCCTCAAACCCACAAAACGACCACAGTCCGACTTTCAAAAAAAGAGACAAACACATTGCCAGGTTTTTTTTTTTCTAGCTGAGGTCCTGATCCGCTGTACTTTGTTTAAGTATCTCTTTCCATTTGTTGAGGGCTAATCCTTCGCCATACTCTTTTTTTTTTTTTTTTTACAAGCTGTTAATATTGATTGCCGCCGCGGATGAGAGAGGGGCGGCTCAATCTCAATAACAGCATTCCATTATATGGCAGACGACAGCCGTGCCGAGTGTGCATCTTCCATGCAGCCACGCATTTAGGGTATTATCAAATTGATAGTGACTCAAATTGATTTGGATAATGAAGGTCGCTGCACCTTGAAATATAATGGCCACTTATTGTAATTACCATCACAATTATCAAGGTCACCGCATCAAAAACAAAAAGGGCTGACATTGTGACCACAGCAATGGAGCCTGATGAGCCTTTTTTATTATTTGGGCTGATCATAGTGGTGGTTAATATAGTTGATGAATGTGGTCAAGTTTGATATGATTTAAGAGTATTTGGTGTCTTGACGTGTTAATAATTGTCTAAATAGTAAATATGGAGGCAAATATGGAGCTTTAATGGCTTTTTGTCCTTTGAAATGTCACCACCAGTCAAATACTACCTGATAAACTAACAATGGAGCTCAGGATTTTGGTTTCTTGGGTGAAAAAGAGCAAAAAAAAAAAAAGACCACATGACTTTTAAACCTACTCCTGTATGATTTTGACTTCTACTGCCCTTCACCCAGCAACCCCCCACCTCCTATTTTTTTTTTTTTTCCTCCTCGCCGACTCTGATGCCCGTCAACATGTCAGCGAAAACGGGGATGACATCCCAACACGAGCAAACTGTCACGCTCGACACCTCGGCTGTGGCGCTCGCGGGCATGGACATAAAAAAAAAAAAAAAATCAAAAAAATTCAAGCAAATAGAAAAAAAACACACCTCCATCTTTCAGTCTTTCAGTTCAGATGCAAACTAACCTGCCTGATAGTAATAATATGCTCATATACCATCCTAAAGGAAACAGCGGGGATGCCTGACTACTATCTCAGAGAATCAAACAATGTTGGAGTGCGTTTCCTTTCACACAGTTGAGCCTGCAATAAACCCTTGGCCTTTGTTTCGACTACGCTGAGCAGAAGGATGACCTCAGCTTTGAAACAATAAAGGGCCTGTAATGGTCTCTCTAGAGGCTTGTTGCCTCAACTTTGTTTCTCCTGAATGTGTGAGAAGAGAGGGGAAGAAGGCAGAAAAAGAAAAAAAAAAGAAGCTTAGGTTATAAACTTTTTCCTGCTCTTTAACAAACTGTGCAAATTGATGCTGTAAAGGGCGCCACCAAGGTAGGGAAAAGTGACATTTATGAGATAAATAATAGCAGAGGAAGAGTGTTTTTTTTTCTTTTTAACTTGTTGGAAGGAGCTGGAGAAAGTGACTTCTGTGAGTTTGAGTTTAGACAATTCAAGACTGAAAACGCCCTGATTTTGATAAACGCCACCCATCTGGCAGCCTCGAGGAGTATAAAACAAACGCACTGACTCATTTGCCAACAGACAACAGGTGATAAGAAAAAGACTTAACAAAGGAAAGCTTATGATGGAAGGGGCAGGGGTGGACAAATAACAAATGAAAGTGGGAGAGTGTGTGTGTGTGTGTGTGTGTGTGTGTTAATAGTAGTAGTAATAGTGGTGGTGGAGGGTACTGAGGGGGCGGAGGCATGGCAAACTGCTAAGAGGATCAAATATTGAAGCACAACAAAAGCTGTGTCACAGGGGCGTTTGAGTCACAAGTCTCTCTTCGACAACCGCCCTTCCCTCCTCCTCCCTCCTCCGCCACCCACCTCTTCCCTCGCCACTCTGTACCTCTAACCTCCTGTTACCACGACAGCGCCCCGCCACAAAGACAGCCCCTGATATGACAAAGAACAAAACGGCAGACAGATGTAGGTATTGTCATGCAGAGTGTTCCCTCCCCTCCCCTACCCCTCCTTCCCTCTCCTCCTCCTCCTCCTCCTTCTCCTCTTTTCTCAGTCCTCTTCTTTCTCTCAGAAGAAGAAGAAGAGGAGGAGGAAAAAAAAAAACAACCTGCCCTTGTGCTTTTGCATCCAACACCTCTGCAAAAACACACAAAAAAAGAGCAACCAAGTCGCTGCCCTCTCTGCAAACCGCTCTAAAACTTCCAGATGGGCCGTGACGGTCAGCGAACAGGTCGCCTCTCTTTGGGTCACATCTTTGTGGTTTTGGCAGCGGCGGCGGGCTCGGGGTTGATTGAGAGACACGAGAGGTGAAGCCAGTCTCAAAACAACAACTTCGAGTTCGATTTTCTTTGGCTTTTTTCAAAGTCGACAAAGATATTTTTAAAAGCTACCAAGGTGGTAGTTTGCGCTGATATTTTTGTATGTATAATTTGGAGCGTCCTCATGCCAAAAAAAATCCAAAAAATCCCTCTTTTTTTTTATTTAGAGTGCAAAGAAACCCACAGAAGCATGCAGCAACTGACTGTATCACATCACAGCACAACACTAAGACTATCAACTGAAACCCAGACTGTAGAGAAGTTAGCTCCTCCAAGAGTAGAGCCAAGCCAGCTGATGCATTGATCTAGTTTCAACTTCAAACAGGTCTTATTTTTAGCTTGTTGGTAAACTGGGTGAGACTAGACGCTCTCAAATCACTGTCACGGTTTGCTTTTTTGACTGATGTAGAAGTCACAAGGACATTATTGACAAGGCGAGTTAAGATCAGCGGGCGAGGAAGAGGAGTTTTTTTGACCATGACAGACAACTTAAAGGGACTCGCCGGCGTCCTCGGATCATCTGCGCGGGTCTGACCCGTGTCCGAGGTGGGCTCTTGATGAAGCCGTGCCTTATTTTTACAGCTGGGAGACCCGGTGAGACGCTTGGCGTGGGGACGAGGTCTGATTGATTCAGACCAGATGGGCGTCCCAACACGTTGCAAGCGCCGCGACCGAAATAGCTCCACGCCGTCTCGCTGCATTCCTCAGGAACACATTGTGCACTTCATGGCAAGAGACGGAAGATCTACGAGTTCCCTATGAGGGGGGAAACCTTAAATCCAGCGTTTAATATTCAAAGTGTTGGCGAGGAGTCAGCCGCTTAGATCAACAGAGGAGGTTTCATTCCAGATACACTAAAAAAAAACAACCTTTCATTGCACATTCATCACAGTTAATAGATCACCTGCACAGAGCCTCAGCAGCTGTATGAGTGGACAATTAACACTTGTCAACTGAAAAATCAACATAAAAACATCTGAAAACTTTACACAGTAATGAAATGTCAGATTTTTGACTCGATAAGTGTTAATGGAGTGTTAGTTTGATCAGCAGCTGTGCTTAAAACCTCAAAAAAGTGCTTTATAATTAGCTATTTTAAAGCTTTCAGAGGTAAATTAACACTATCTACATCGCCGAGTCTCTTCAGATATGCTCTTATTATCGGAGAAGTAAAGCTATCTACTTCAAATCTACCCAACTAATTATTGTTTAAAGCAAGTTCCAGCGAGCGTGTGCACCAAAATAACAAATTACTTAACACTGGGAGTTGAGATGGCCAGTGAGGTACCTTAAATTAGCCGGGGATTTAATCTAATTGGTGAAAGTCATCTGCTCCAACCTTCACCGTGCTAAATCCCCCTCTGCTCTCCAGTCTAGACTGAATTCTTGACGGTCCTGCGCTAATGTCCCGGGCCGGCGGCTGCTGCGGCGGCGGCCCGGGACAAATGCAGAGCGGCAAGCCAATCTGACATGAGGCCCGTCTCTCGGGCTTTAATGTGGGGTGACAGCGCAGGCCTCTTTTTAAGGGAATCAATTAAGGTTTAAAAAGGTGATTCCTGGACGCAGTGTCTGGCTTTATTCCTGGGAGGGAAGAAGGGGGGAAGAGGGAGGCTGGAGAGAAGAAGAGGGGAGGGGAGGGCTGGTCCCATGGGGGTTACATAGAAACCACACACACACACACACACACACACTTCTACGCGCACACACACATAATCACACACCTCAATGGCACCATTGTCGTACGCAAACCACATAACTGCGAGTTTGGCGGTGCCGTCTTGCCTGATTTAAAAGTTTACATGGTTGTTTTAGCGTCGATTGACTCTTGGAACTTGTTGAAAGTATAATTTCACTCCCACCTCCTTGTAACCTTTCTCCTTCACTTCATCTCCCTCGCCCTCCCCTCTCTCTCCTCTCTCTCCTCTCCTCTCGTACCTCCTTCAACCTAGTTCCCTTAATGTGTTGAAGCCTCCTCTCTCTAGTGCCAAACATGAGTAAAACATGCTGATTTCCTGCGTGATACTGAACTCCTGACACTGCTTATTTAAACACAAACTGGCTCTAGAAAGACAACATGAACCCATTTTCTTCCACTCTTCATTCTGTTTTCTGATGAACTCTACTTCACCCATGTCATCTCCCCATTTAAAAACCACTAGCCGCTTTCCAAAAATCGCCCTCTGGTCTTCTCTCGACTGGGCCCGCGATCATTAAAGCTCGCATCTGATATCACTCTATCACTCGCCACCAAAAAAAAAACTTCCAAGCCTGTGGGAAAGGGTGGGAAGGGCTTTAGCCTCGTTCTGCACCGTTTAGCGGGCGAGCTTGTTGGATTTCACTCTGTTACACCATGTATCAAAGGGAAAGAGTCTTTACCAAACACAAAGGTGCCTCTACACCTTAGCATCGACTTTAATCTCCGCCCCGAGGCGCCAGACAAACTATTCTTTTCCTCGGCGAGGCACCTTGCATAAGATGTTGAAATCAGCTTACGACATGATCTTTTAAGAAAGCTCGCTCTTGTGTGCAGGTTTCAGACAAGGTGTGTGTGTAGAGGGAGCGAGCGAGAGAGGTGAAGAGGGAGAGAATAAAATGCCATTGTGATCTATCAAAAGATGAACATCCTCCTCCCTCCTCACCTCCCGATCACGAGCACATCAGCGCTCGGATACACATAAACAAATCCAGGGAGCGAGGCTTAACGCATAACTCTTATTTATGTCATTCAATTTAGCCCCGGCCGCTCGGCAATTCATTTTCATGATCAATTACAAAACCTTAAGGCATCTGTAATGCATTGGGCTTGACAGGGGTGCATTCACACACACACACACACATTCACACACATGCACACACACACACTGAAACACTGCTGCTGTAAAATATTCAACCCCAGTGCCTTTGAGAATACGTTGAATTGGCTAATTTTCCCTCCTTTTCAGGGTGTATTTGTTAGTATTTGTCCCGCGGGAGCTAACAGTTACCTACACCTTTGATGCTAATAGCAGCTTTGTGTTGTGTGTGTGTGTTGAGCTCGCACAGTTGTGTGAGGTGCATGTTCAGCGTGAGATGAGAAACAGACTGCAAAAGAGAGGTAATTTGTTGTTTTGGTGGAGGTGGAGGTGGTGGTGGAGGAGCGCAGGAGATGCAACAGAGATGTAACTGTAGAAGCTAATGATCGCCAGGTTATAGGACTTTTATTTTGAAATGCACAAAGCAAAATGTGAGATTTCAACTTAAAATAACCCACAAATAACAAATGTATAGCCTGGGTGTTAAAAGTAAAGGTTTGTCTCTGCTGGTGTCACATTTAATGGCTTTCCCAAATCTTGACCTTTAACCTTTTCACCTAACTTTGACCTTTTTTTGTGTGATCTGACAACTCAAGTTGATATATGAGCTCCACATTGACATCTTATTGAATCTATCAAATATCAGCTGCTCAGTGTCATCCACCTCCTGATCTGAAGATGAGTCTCCTCGGACGCAGCTGCAGCTTTTTTTTTTTTTTTTTTATATGAATCATCATTTATTAATTGAATTAATTAGTCACAAATGCTTCTTTAAAATCAATTAATACCACATCTAATGCTGTAAAGAGCTGCTAATGCTAAAAAAAAAGAGCTTCATGTGTGCTGGTTTGGTGCCTCATGTTGGTTTAAACTGTTTTTAAAGAGGTTTCTAGATCCTAAGTGAAGCTAACAGTTACAGTAACAACAAAAAGCCCAAGCTGCTGCTACTGCTGCTGCTGCTGCTGGTGGTGTAAAAAGGCTAAAAAGCCACAGAAGCTCAACAACAGATGTAAAATAAATAAATAAATAAACAAGACATTTGAAAAAAAAAAAAAAAGAAACCCGCAAGTTTGTCCTCCATTATGCTGCCGTCTCTCTATTCTCTCCTCACACCGAGTTCCTCCTTCAAACAGGTTCGATTTTATGAATCACTGCTCGCTCCTCAAGGGAACACATTGTGTATTCCTAGAGCCATGGTCTTGGCCGTCTCTGCTCATATACAGGGGAAAATTCATTTCAATATTTATCTCCATGAATATTTTTCTCTCTCTCTCTCTCTCTTTCTTTCTCTCTCTGTCTTTTTTTTTTGTTTGGTCGGGTTGAAAAATAACGTGGAAATCACAAAACGGGGGTTTGGGGGGGATGCGGGGCGCCTTGGCTGCAGCCGTGGAGGTGGGAAGCTTGGAGGAGATCATCAGAAAGGGAAATTGTGCACAGCGGGAAGAAAAATCATTGTGTTACCCCAGGTGAAAAATATTGTTGCTTTGCTTAAAAGTGCATGCAAGGCGAGCTACATTATTAGAATGTTTAAATATTAATTCTTCTGCTGGGTAGTAAAGATGATGGAGTCGCCGAGTCAACTACTGTACTTTGTTTTTCCCTCTCTCTCTCTCTCTCTCTCTCTCTCTCTCTCTCTCTCTCTATCTCTCCTCCCTCCCCTCCTTTGCTTACATTATTTTTCCTCTCTTCCCATCTAACCTCACTTTGTTCCTTATTCCTGCAGAAAAACACAGCTTCCTCTTTGCACTCAGGGTCACTCTTTAGATTCCGGTTACGGTTCAACATGTTAATTTTTGATGTTTAACCAACGTCGTGCTGCATGTGATATTACAGGAAGGATCTAAAGGGAAGGGTGAGGGTGAGGGTGAGGGGGTGGGGGTGTATATAATGTGTCATCTGACCAGCTTTTGAGCTGAGAATCAATACTATTCGTCTTTGTCTTGACTGAAGGTGAGGTCACATTTCAAGCTGACAGTTAAAGGTATAACAACATGCACTTGATGTAAAAGCCTCCTTTAAAGATGGAGTCAAAAGCAGAAGCTCAGGGGAGGATAAAAGGTGCTTTTTTTTTGTCAAGGTGACTGTCATTGCGGAGAGTGGACTTGAAGAGGTTTCACTGCAAAAACACTATGAATACATTTTGAATAGTAATTATCACCTGATGCTCATTTCTACAGTCTTACTTCTTGAGATAACATCCTGTAAAATTATGTAAATGGCTCAGGTTTGTGGATAACTTCTACTTCCATGCAGCAATTTGCAGAGAAAATGAAACTCCTCATACATCAAGAAGTGCTTACAGGGTGTTACTGGAGGAGGAGGAAGGAGGAGGAGGAGGAGGAGGAGGAGGGAGGGGAGTGTTTGCCCAACAAAGCCAGGTGTGATTTAGGAGGATCTTCACCGGCACTCAGGTAAAGTGGTGGAAAAAGCTAAGTTCCCCTTGTTATGTCAAAAAGAGATTTCAAAGCCGGCGGCTTAAAGGTGGGTATTAGACTGCTCAGATCTGAAACACTTTGGGATCCTTCAGACTGAAATGGATAAAGATACAAAAGAGCCGAGGGCAGGGAGAAGAGGGGAGGGGAGAGAGACAGAGAGAGAGAGAGAGAGAGAGAGGAGGGAAAAAGATGGAGATGGAGATGAAGAGCCTGTGTTCACACTGCAGTTAAAACTCTTGATTGTTTCACTTGATGTTTTTTTTTTTTTTTCTGTGTGAAACAAGTCGCCGTTTTTTCTTTCTCTCTCCAGATTCAGACCTTGAAAAATCAGATCAAAGGCTTCATGTGACTTTGTTTGCGGACGCTCAAATATGACAGTCTTTTCATTTTAGTCGTCCTCCCTTTTTCAGAGCTTAGTATGAAATTTAGGTTACATGCTAGATTCTTGTTGAGCACGTTTCTCCATCTGAGGCAATAAAATTGCAAATTTGGTCCAAAAAAATCTCCTTTTTATCACGTCATGTTTGTCTGTAAATGAGCCAAAATGTATTCCCAATGCGAGTTATCTGCCATTAGGTATGTTCTAAGCAATTTCTATTCAATACTGGGTAAAACATGGTTGTTACGGCTCAGTAATAGGCAGAAATGACTTGATAATATAGAGATTTATTGCAGCGTGTGAGACCATGAGGGCAGTGACACTGGGAAAAAAAGCAAAGGGAGGGATCGAGGAGGACTCAGAGACAAAGGAGACAGACAAGATAGAGACTTGAAGGCCCTCGGTGCATGAAAGTGAGAGTGCTGTCACTCTCAGCTGCCCTACCCCCAACCTCCTCCCCTCCTTCCTTCCCTCCCCTCCCAAACCACCCCACCCCACCTGAGAGCAATTGCGATGCATGTTCCAGTCACTCATGCAGGAGAAGCAATACACAAGTTCGGTGTACAGCCACTTTAAAAGCTCATCAGGCGCATACTCTGCTTGTAGGAAATACCTTATTCATGACGGAGCCGGCCGAGGCCTAGGTAATTACTTGAATCAAGGTGGCCTCGGAAATGTTTAAATCTACAAGGACTGAGAGAATGCATGAATAATGCAAAATAATTTGCATCTAAATTTTTTAAGTGTGCTTTATTTGAAAAAACTAAAACGCGGGCTTCGATTAAACTTTGATGAGTGAAAGCTGAGCGCTGCGTACATGCATGCGTGCGGGGCGGGCGGGTGGGTGCGCATGCTTGCAGCAGAAGGAAAAACCTCCTCATTTGTAGAAATTATTTAGAAAGGCGATAAAGGGGGGAGGTAGGGGGGGGGGGGGGGGTTGAGAGGAGAAGAGAGGCGAGTAGAGCCAGAGGTAGTGCCAATAAATAATAATTAAGAGAGAGAGGTATTACAGCAGGGCCGGGTGTCTGGAGGACAGTGTGAGCAGCATCCACTGCGGCTCTGTCAAACAGGTTGCTACTGTGCACTTACATTCACGCCACCGCCGCCGCCGCCGCTGCTGCTGCTGCTGCCGCTGCCGAGCATCTTGTTTGGAGACTTTTTTTACCCCCCTCATACACACGTTTTTACAGCTCCACTTGTATTCAACTCTTTGAATATTTATGAGAACGTGTTGTTCACAAAGCAATACTTCCATCTTCGTTATAGCTTAGGAATTCATCGGGGCTCAGGTTTGAATGTATCCGTGTATGTGTGTGTGTGTGTGTGTGTGTGTGTGTGTGTGTGTGTGTGTTATGCAGGATTATGGGGTTTATTTGAGATGATTACTGCATGTGTGTGTAAAGGGTGTACAGGTGCTGTTTACATACTGTTACATGCATGATGAGTTTAAGTGCTTACCTGCTTTAGAGTGAAGAGGCACAGGTGGAGATGGAGCGGCACCGATAAGAGAAAGAGAGAGAGAAAAGGGAAATAAGTTAATAAAGGTTAACAGTTTTGACCTTTTACAGCTTAGATATGAAGATAATAATATAACATGAGGTAAAAAACATAGTATTCACAACACAAATCAGACGAGAAAATCACTTAAATTGCGGATTTTGGTGCAAAATGATGATGATTTCAACCTTGAAAACACCAGATATGTGTAACAAACATTTAATCTCTGCTCAGATATCATCCATTGTCAAGCTTAAGCCTTAAAATCTCTTCATAACTCCATTTGTGTGACTGATAAAACTAATCTGTCACTTCAGCTGGAAATAACCTGAATGAACGCTGAGTCAAACCACCACACACACACACACACACACACACACACACACACACACACACACACACACACACACACACACACCTCTCCCTTTGTTAAACAAACCATATATCACTGCCTTTCTCCCTGCTCGGCCCAAACTGGGAGGGCCGGAGAGGTGATAGAGGAGTGGGGGGATGAGGAGAAGAAGAAGAAGGAGGAGGAGGAGGAGGAGGAGGAGGAGGTGCACGCTGGGTATTTTTAAACGGAGGCTGGAAACAAAGGCTCCTCCTGAGGCCGGCCCCCTGCCCGGAGGATCACCTAGTCCCAGGCTGCACTGCTCCACTTTTCCCACGCTAACCTCCGGCCTCATTTGCATCCCCTGCTGCCCCTCGTAGCGATTATTTTCAGGTGAGCTGCTCTGTATAGAGGGGCCTGGCTTAAGTATGTGTGTGAGCGTCCCCCCGTCCACGTCTATGTGCGTGTGTGTATTTAGGTGATTTTTTATGTCCCTAGGTCTATCTAGCGAGCGTGCACGAGCCTCGGTGTGTATGTGTGCGTCCCGCCACCCCGCCTCCCCGCCCCCCCCCCCCCCCCCCTCCCCTCCCTGATCCTGCTCTTAATTACGACTGACTGGCACCAGACACAATCGCCCCCTTGATTCGTCAGTTTGCCCCCCCAGCAGCCCGCGGTGACCCGAATCATCGCCCAGCAGCTGGAGGAGGAAAACATCGTCTCTGCACACGACCACAGACAGAGATAGTTGAGACAGAGTTGTGCTGTCTTTCTCCTCCAATAACACAGCTCCGACACAGCCCACACTGGCACTACTATTATACAGAGTTTCTATAGGTCACAATAGTACACTGTGTACTACTGTGTCATCTGCACTAAACAGGGATGAAGCAGCAACACTGTCCTGTTCATCCTTTAACACTGCTGGCACACTTTAACTGGTTACTACAACATAAAATACAAGGTTTCTACTATTATACTACAACACTGGCTCCTGCATATTAAGATACTACAACACTAGATAGTATACTGCATGAAGACTATTAAACTATTGTGAGGATATTTTACTACTTTATAGTATCTTATCCTGCATTATAATATACTATAATACGTACTAAGTTATACAATATGATTCAATATGATAAAAAGACACTATACTGTTCTCTACTACATATATATACTACTATATTATACTATATTACTTTATATTATACCATGCTATAAACAGATATATGCCATTACTTAACTTTACTATACTAAATTGTGCTGTACTATGTTTATACACTACTATATTATACTATACTACTTTATATTATACCAAGTTATATACATATATATATCATCACTACAAAGAAGTGCACTCTCCAAGCTTAAGATGTAATTCTTGACCTTAATCTTAACATACCCCCAACTAAGCCAACATATATATGCAGATGAAGACCATGAAATGTGATCAAAAGGCCCAGGAAAGCACATTATGGTCACAGAGTGAATTACCAGACAATGAAATGAAATATATCAAACCTTAACAACAGGTAACCATAACAACGATGCTTATGCTTCAAGCTATGCTACCAGTTAGCCATCACTGGTGAAGATATCACCAACTCGCTGCATGGGCTCACTGGTTTGCACTCGTCTAACAGATAATACTTGTGTCATTTTTTTTTTTTCTTTTTCCTCTGCAATAAAATTTATGTAAAAATGTTCACATCTTTAGCATTGTTCTCCCAAATAGACCTGTACTCCCTCACCCCGGCTGTGTTAGTGCCTTGTTCTTCCCACTGAGCAACACATACAGTACACCCACTGATCTCTGCCACAGCAGTTCTTTATAGAGATAGCAAACAGACAAAAACAATGTTTGTCCTGCTACAGCCGGGAGCCGCACACATAACTGCACCTTATTATTTCATATCATGAGCTTCGGACTAATTCTTTCAGCTGTGGCAAGGGGAAAGGTAGCTACAAGGCAGTGTACAGGGATTTACACAGAGAGGAGAGAGAGAGAGAGAGAGAGAGAGAGAGATAGATAGAGAGAGAGAGAGAGAGAGAGAGAGAGAGAGAGAGAAACAAACACACACATCCCTAATATAATTGTCAGTGTCTGTCCCTCCCCGTCTCAGAGTGAAGCCCCAGCGTTCACAGAGAAGGGTAATTATCGTGTATCCGAAAGGGAGGATGCAACCATCTCTGGCTCTGATTAGAGGGGACAGGAGAGGAGTGTCGCCTCCCTTTTGCAAGCCAGCGTTTACAGGGAGGCGCACCTTTCACTGTCCAAACAATGTCTGTCAGCCGCTATCAATAGCTGCTGTGGGAGGAAACAGTAGCCAAGGTGCCAGGACTGCCATACAGACTGAGAAATGGATATAAATTGGGTGAAAAGTGCATTACAAGGCTCTGGTAACTCCACAAATCCCCGTGTGGAGGTGGAGCGTAGCATCCGTCGTCCCAGAGCATGTCTTACAATGTCCCTTTTCACTTATTCCAGCTTTTTTTTTTTTTTTAATATCATGTACAATGTCAGTGTGTCAGACTGTATAAAGCAAGATTATTTTGTACCTGGCAGTGCAAAGATTATAATCTTAGGATGGATGTAACAGAGAAATAATCATCTTTCTCTCTCAGGAGAGGAAAGGAAAGAGAAAAAAAAAAAGGGAGTCTGTCAAAATTGGTCTTGTCAGAGGTTTTCAGTTGGCCTGTGTGTCACGCTGCCTTCCTCTTTTCTCCTCCTGCTTCACTCCCTTTACCTCATTTCTCCTCCCCAGAGGTTACCATCTGCACCCTCCCTCCCTCTCTTCCTCTTCCTCTCCCTCCTCCTCCTCCTCCTCAGTACATTTAAGCTTCATCTTGTATCTTGAACTCTGTTTTCAATCGTAGCATTTTTGACATCTCTTGACTGATTTTATAATCAGTTTTTTGACACCTTCCACACACTTCAGTGAAGGCAAAAAGGAAGAAAAAAAAAGAAGAAAAAAACATACGGCGCCCTTTTCTCAAACACGGGGAAAAAAAACGGAAGAAACTGCAAACTTAATGTGCCGTCGGCCTTTTGAAGTTCAAGGGAAGGAAGTTAGCTGCCACTTGAGATGTCATAGCTAATTGTCCATTGCGAAGGCGAGTATGATCATACAGCAAAGTGAAAGCGGATAATGACAAAACAGGGAGAGCGAAAAAGAGTGAGGGAACATAAAGTATGCAGAGGGCCTCATTTAGTAAATAAATGAGCTAAAAAGGAGAAAAAAAGAAGAAGAAGAAACCAGGAGAAAGTTAAAAAAAAGAAAAAAAAACAGAAACAGAACGAAATCGGTCTTCTCTCTGCTCGCCTCACACACATCCTGAGTTGAGTTAACGCATCGCGGAAGATGATCGTCTCGACTCAATTTCTGAAAATTGCCACCGCTGCCTCCACCCCCAAGAGAGAGAGAGAGAGAGAGAGAGGGGGAGAAAAAGAAAGAAAGAAAAAAAAAACTTATCAGCGGTTACTCCTCCTTCATTTTATTTCATTTATGAATTACAAGGAAAGATGCCATTATATATTATTAATTCTCTGCTGTTGCTTTGGCTCTGGCTGCTGCAGCGGTGAGCTGCGGATGTCGGCGGCGGTGTAATTACGTTCTAGCCGGGCAGCCATCCGTTTCCTTTCAAAAATTTACAGGATTCTTAATCACGTTGCTCATTTGGGTGCACGGTGGCGGGGATGGCGAAACACAAACAGGGGCACGTCTGTTTGCACGGGAACACCTGCTTAGCATTGATAGCAGATGTCAGTCAGTGAACTGAACAGCAAAAAAAAAAAAAAAAAAAAGAAAGAAAAAAAAGTGCAGCGAGGGGAGGGGGTGGAATTAAAAATGCAAGCATCACCAACTTCTTATTATTTACTTACTCCAAAAAATGAACTACTGGAATGGGAGAAGGAAAATCCTGGCAAACGCCGGGGAAGCTGGGGCCTCGTAATTGTGTTGCTGCCTCCCTCCCTTCACTCCTTCACTTCCTCCTCTTCCTTCTCCTCCTCTCTTTCTCCTCCATCTCTTTTCTGTCTTTCTGTATTTCTAAAAATCTGACTGAGTGAGTGAGTGAGTGAGTGAGGAGATTTTTGTAACCTTTTCCTTTTTCCCTTTTCCTCCTTCCTCACTTCTCTCTTTCTCTTACTCCCTCGCTCAACGTATCCCAACACCAGCGTCTTATATTTCTATCCGTTTGCATCAGTCTTTGCTGCATTATTCATTTGCATTATAGCACTGGATGGTAATTAAATCTTGCCTGGGATGCCGTTGTATTTAAATGAAACGTGAATATTTTAGTGAGGGAAATGCAGAATGCTTAATCTGCCCCCCCTCCTCCTTCGCTAACCCCCCCTCTTACACCCCTACACCCACTCTCTCTCCCTGTTTTTGCCTTTTTAAAAGACTATTGGCAGAGCTTTGAAACAGTTTATTGTGCTCGCCGCTCTTTCTAAACGGCTTCTTCTTAAGAATAATAGTGTTGAGTCAACAGCTGCATTGACAAACATATTTCAGCTGATGCATTTGCTTGGGCAGGGATATTTGATACCTCGGAGGCCGACACACACACACACACACACACACACTCACACACACACACATAGCTTCCTCCTCTACACACATATGGAGACACAAATGTGCACAGATATGCACATGCATGGATGCAAACACACACACAATATCTCAGTGACAAAATGGCCACTGAGGACCTTTGCCTTACAAACACACACACACACACACACACACACAAAGAGAGAGAGACCTTGATAATGTACGCATAATAGTAAGAGGAAGGAGGAGAGACAAGGAATTAGGGAGGAAGAGACAGAAAGATAACAAGAGGGGGAAAAAATGACAGAGGGAAAGAGAGATGAAGACAGCGAGAGGGAGTGGGAGACCTTTGTCATACAAACATGTGTAGATAGTGAGAGAAAAAAAGGAAAGTAAAAGAGAGAGAGAGAGTGAGAGAGAGAGATAGAGAGAGAAGCAGCACAATCAAAAAGAGAAGAAAAGAAGGGGGAGAAGAAGATACAGGGAGATTACGTCGTCACATTTGAAAGCGTACATGTTTATTTGGCCCTCGGACCACACAAAGCCGGCATTTTTCCCACCCAGACTCAGAGTTTTGGAAAACCCTCTTCAGAGCGAATAAATATGAACATCCTGGCTGCGTGTTTGAGTTCAGACAGAGAAAATTGAGCTTTTTTTTTTTTTTTTTTGGTGCAAAACTATGACGTAAGCCATAAAAGTTAAGTGAAAAGTTGGTTAAAGTGTGACTATTTTATACCAACTCCAGTCAGTCTAGTCGTCTGCTGAGAAAAAACAGAGAAATATGGAAATGAGAGGAGCTTAATTGTTGAGTTTGGCTCTATTAAAACACAGTAAAGAGCAGAGAGAGGGGAAGTTTAACCTGCTAACAATGTGTGTTATGTTTGTAGATACAAAAAAAAAGGAGGAAGAAGAAGATATTTATCAGTTAAAAGACTTGGAAGAAGGTGTGGATGCATGTAAAATGTTTTAAAAAGAGAAGTAGAGGAGACAATGAGAGAGAAACCAGAACAATAGTGCAAATCAGGGAGAGAGAGAGAGAGAGAGAGAGATGCAGAAAAAATGAAAAAAAGAGAAAGAAAGACAGTGACAGAGAGACCCTGCGAGCGAGATGACAGAGCAGAGAGAGAGAGGTTGAAAAGCAGAGGGATGAGCTGTGCCTTTAATGCCCATCTGGCCCGGAGATGTAATAAAATTGACATATTGATTCCTTTGAATTTACGAATGCCTGTTTCATAAACTCCATTTCCAAAGCCGAGGCCTCTTTAGAGCCCTGTCATTTTTCCCCCAAATGGATCAATTATGTGCCCACGTAATCCTGTTACCTGAGAAACCCACGCATACTTCTCCCATTTGCGGCGCTTCACCGGGCGCACAGACTCGCATTATGTGCACATAAACAAACTCGAGGTTTTTTTTTTTCCCCTTTCTCTTTTTTTTATTGTGTCTTCAACTCCACCTCCCTCCCTTCTCCTCCTCCTAATATTAGCGATTGTTTTCTTTCCCCCCTCTCCTCCCTCTACCCTTTTTTCTCACCCTCGGTGTCGTCGCATAAGTCTCTCCCGGAGGGTTTTAAAGGAGGCTTTTCCTCTGTTTCTCTCCGGCTTGTTTTGAAGTTGTAGAAATCCCTTTTTACCTCCATAAACTGCCGCTCTGACACCGCTACATCAACACAAACATCAAATCATATCCTCTTTAAAAAAAAAAAAAAGCCCCCGTGAACGTTAATTTCAAATCCAGCAGGGAAAGAAAGAAGAAAAAAAAAAAAGGGGCACAATATGTTTAAATCACAAATGGAGACAGTTGCAAGCTATCGGATGATACTCTTTGATAAACACACCTTCATCTCCCCATTTACACCTCAAGTAATAAATAATGTAGAGTTTGCAGTGCCACACACACACAAGACATTTCCTCCATCTGCTGCAAGATAAACAGCGCTCTGTGTTCCTGGGTGCTGTATCAGGTGAAGGTATTAGGTGGTGGTTCACTTCCTAAAGGTCACCCATGCTAAAAGATACTGAATACTGGAATACTAGAAGACACTTTAAGGGGTTAAAAATGGCTCAAAACTTTCAAAATAAAAGTCATTATTGAGCCAGAATTAAAGAAAAGGATGCCAAGAACAAATTTCCAGGAGGAATCTTTCAAGAATTTGTCAAAAAATGAGTGTAGAGATGATGATTTATTGGAAACAGACACTACTTTGACTTTTAAGACTAAAAATTGACTTAATTACCTCCTAAAATATGTTTCTTAAAATGAGGAAAAACCTGTATGAATCTTGCTGCAGTCGATTCTTACAGAAATATTCTCACATTTTTTGCATTTTTCTTCTTACATGATGAGCAAGCTTCTCTGTCTCAACTGGGATTTCCTCAGTGTGCAGACTTTTTTTTTTTTTTTTTTTTTTAAATGTCCAGAAACATGCCTTTGGCTTTGGTGAAATAACCAGAAACAGAACTTAGAAAAAGCTTCAGGAATGTGTCTCGCTGTCACTGGTGCAGAAATGTGACGACAACTTAAAGAGTTTCTGACCCGTGCTGGCAGTACATGGACGGCTCACATTTATAACCTGGGTGAAAACAGAGGAGTCAGTATGGCTAGCGCCTGGGCGGTAATAGCATAATAGGCGGCTACAAGTGGTCACGGGTCAGACCGGTGCGAGTGTAAATGTTGGAGCAATACAGGGAGCTGTCAGGTGGAACGGAAATGTATGAAGAGCGACAGCAACGCCGGAGCACGGGAGCTCTCACTGAGCCACTAGATATCTATTTTACTATCTCACATTGTTGTAAAACCAAGAGAGAGACAAAGAGGGAGGGTTGGAGTAGGGGGGAGGGGGGTGGTGGTGGTGGTGGTGGGAGACGAGAAAAAAAAAATCAGTCCTCGATCTTATTTTCCACACTCCGGCGAGCTACAAGCGGCTCAGTTACACTACACTTGCACCGAACAATCAGTCTGGCAAAGGTTCACAAAACGACGAAATACCTTGTCACTTACTGCCTGACCTGTTCAGCGGAGTGACTCGGAGGAGGGGGGTGGGGGGGGGGGGGTGGTGGTGGTGGAAGGAGAAGCAGGAAAAAGGATGTAAAGGAGAGGAGGAGGGGGGGGGGGGGATAAAATAATCATGAAGGAGCTCTGCTGTGGGTGAGAAGCATGAAAGAGTTTGGATTCTTGTTCCTGTTTGTTACATTAAAGTGACACTTTTACTCCATTATTGGATCTTTAACATCCACTTTTATCACTTTAAAGGTTTAAAAGGTTTGACTAGCTCATACTTTTGGAAACATCTGGATCCCCACTAAAGTTTAAAGTAAATTTCATTGGCTGCTTAGTTCTTTCTTTTAATCCAAATCCACTTTTTAAAAGGCATTAAACCTCCAAAATGAACAAAAACCCCAGCTTCTATAAAGAGGCTGGTGCATGTAACTGATGTTTACATGCACCTTTAATGTGGCGGAGGGGGAATTATAAAGGAACTTTTTAAGGTTTTAAGGAGAAAACTCCAAAAGTTGCAACAAGCAGCTTGGATGTAAAGTACACGATTTGTCACATAGCTAGACTAGAAAGTTGCAGGAGCTTTTGAGGCTTTGAGTGAGAGGGGCGATTGTTAAAAAGTGAAGAGCAGCAGCAGCAGAAGGAGAAGGAGAAAGAGGAGGAGGAGGAGGAAGAGGGGAAGAAGAGGAGGGTGTCGGGCTTAACGGGCTGACAGGCGTCCGGGTTCTGCTCACTGGACTTAATCTAAAAGAAAAAGGCCCCAGTTATGATGAAAGGTCGACAGAGTATGTCTCAGCAAATTGGCTCCCCCCCCCCCTTTTTTTTTTCTTCTTCCTCCTCTTTTTTTTTTAACCTCACGCTGGCTGATGCTTCAGATCCACCGCCGTGGAAGCCTAATGACCTACGGCCTGCTAGCTCACCACCACCACCACCTCCTCCTCCTCCCTCCTCCTCCTCTTCCTCCTTTCCTTCCCACCTGTCCAACCAACCTTCTCTCCAGCATCAATTTCTGTGCAAACTTCATCATCGTCATCTTCGTCATCTCCACTAAAGTTTCCCACAGCAAAGGTCAAGCTATTAAAATCACTTTTTTTTTTGTTTTTGGCGTCCCCTTGGTTCACTTAACCTCTTGTCTATCAACGAACCGATAAATCATATAAGATACAATCGAGAGTGACAGCTTAAGATTTTCTTTAGATAAACAAGATGTATGAGAGAGAGAGAGAGAGAGAGAGAGAGAGAGAGAGAGAGAGAGAGAGAAGGAGAGAGAGAGAGAGAAGGAGAGAGAGAGAGAGAAGGAGAGAGAGAGAGAGAGAGAAGGAGAGAGATGGCTCATTGGGGGAATTCGGAGAGAGTTGCGCCCAAGTTGAGAACATGATGGAATAGTTTGGCTGTGTCTTGTTCCAGGCCTGACATTTCTCCAAGGCCAACTATAATGATGGACAATGACAGTTAATTACTAGGTGGTGGTGGTGATGGTGGTGGGAGGGGTGGAGGGGGGGGCGAGAGGACACGAGAGTTTAAGATCAGCAAGTATCTGTGTGATGTTTCTGGAAACTCTGAGGCCGAGGAACGATGGGGATGGGAACAGGGGGGGGGGGGGGGGTAGAGGAGGAGGACGACGGCCAACATCCAGAGCGCCGTGTTCCGCTCCGGTTGGAGTCCAACACGCCGTTTTGTAATTTTTGATGTTGTGTTTTTCCTAACTTGAATTGAAAAGTTTACGACATTCCCCATTTTTGTGCTGTGCTGAGCTGAGCCGGAGTTACCTGACCCTTAAAAAACTGCAACAACCGAAAAAACGACAAGACCCCCCCCCCCCCCCCCACGCAATGAGGAAATAAGTGCTTTTTTGGCCGGAGCTGCTACGAAAGCCTGACTTGACTTTGACTTGACTGAGTGATTAACTGGTGGACTGACTGATGGAGTTACACCACCGCTGCTCGGCCTTTCATACTCCATACACTAGCTTTTTTTTTTTTTTTTTTTTTTTTTTTTCTTTGCTTTTGTTATATTACTGTCTCCACTTTTTAACGCAGATGTGTGGCTTTCCTCCAACAACAGCACAAGATGCATCGCTCTGAGCCAAAGTCGTATGTATGTTTTTACACCTGGATAAACCTCCGCTTCCTTAATGACTTACATGCATTTCCTTATTCCTCGTCTTGGCGCCTGTGAGTGCTTTTTTCCTGCCTGTTTTTTTTTTTTTTTTTTATCGCTATGAGGGGAAAGGTGCATGCATTAGTGTGTGTGTGTGTGTGTGTGAGTGTGTGTGTGTGTGTGGTACTCTTATATGTCATTATTTAGTCTCGGGTGTTTATTCGAGCTGTTATGGGAGCGCAGATGACTCCCGAAAGCTACGCTAACGAAGACGGAATACCAAATAGCTTAAATATTTTGCAAACAGCTTCACCTGCATGCTGGGGGAAAGCAGGAATGTGGAGGTGGAGGTGGAGAAGGGGATGAGGAGGAGAAGGAGAAGGAGGAGGAGGAGTCAGTGTTGCAATCTCTCGTGTTGCACAGACTCCTCATCACCCCCCCCCCCCCTTCCTCCTCAACCCCCCCCCTTTATAAATTACCTCATCAGTGACTGAAATTAACACCGATTCTTGCAGGCAATTTCTCAATTTCCAATGCTAATTAGCTTTTTCTCTTTACTTTTAAATTCTGTAGCACCTGTTTAGGGGGGAAGACATCTTAGGCAGTGCAGGCGCATTTAATCACAATTTTAATTAACCATCCCCGTAGATGTGAAAGAGAAGCAATTATAATGCAGATGAATGATGATTTTTCCACATTAAATTGTTTTGTTTCTTCGTTATGTTGATTGCATAAATACTGGCGCCGTTCAATTTTTATCTACTGTAATTTTGTAATTGTTTTGCATGAAAAAAAAAAAAAAGAGGGTTTGGATAGACTGAGTTTGTCTGTTGACAAATTATTTCATTTTGTTAACCCGTTAATCGCCACAGCAACACAGAGAGGATTTGGCAAGGAAGTGTCTTTTTTTAGCTTTCCTGAAAAAAAAAAAAGAAAGAAAAAGAAACGTCCTCCATGCTTGTCAATCATCTTGATGTTTTATTGCTTGTTGTTGCCACTCTTCTTATCTCTTTTGACCTTAACAAACTATTTAACCAAATGAAAGTCACCCCCCCTCCTCCCCTCCCTTCCTCCTTTCCCCCCTCTGTCTCTCTTTCCTCTTTGCCTCTCCTTTAACTACTGAGCATATAGCTGCAAATGAAAGCACAGATGGGTGCTACTGGAATGGACTCATAATCTTTATGCGCTCGTGAAAATATCATTGGGTTCGATGACGGGCCGCCTTCGACTTGTGTTTATTGCCCCTTGTTCTCTGAAACTTCGCTTTTATGTAAATGTCATGAGTGATTGTCACGGTGGGGAAAAAACTAAAACACAACACTGCAAGGGGTTAAAAACACTTAAGCCTGTTAATTGGAAGATTTGGACACATTATAAGTTCTGTAAAAAGTTGAAACTTTCCTTTAAATGACTGAAAAACTCAATTCGAGCTTAAAATGTTGCTGATTTAAGATCTTTTTAAAAGCTTTTAAGATGTTACTTTTATATATTTTCAATCAGGATGTAGTTTGGAAACAGTAAAAACTATCAGTGTTGTTTTGAGTGGGGGTTCCTCTGCAAAAAAGAGCCTGCAACAGGGCCGAAAAAAACTCCCAGAATCCTCCTGTGTTCTGTCCTCCGCCCTTAGCCACCCCCAACAACACTCATTCTCTAATCCCACTGAGCGCTGCTTTCAGTTTGCCCAAAGACCATGCAGGGGAACTCCAACGGACCAGACACACACACACACACACACACACACACACACACACACACACACACTTTCCCCCCTCTCACACACACACACATGCTTCATATCTCTCTCCCAGTCACAGCGACACACACTTACTGGGGAGGAGTTTGCTGTGTAAAACTGGTCCAGTGTAGTGTGAGAGGAGAGAAGTTGTTAAAACTTTCTGCTGATTCTTCTTTCATAGATTTTACAAGATTCCCTAAAAAAAAAAAAAAGTTTGACATCTCTACAAAGAGTTTTTTTTTAACTTATTGTCAATTTATGCTTTTTTAAATTTCCTGCACATGAATATGAGACAGAAATAAAGCAGTAAACTACACTCTGAGCAAAGCTACAGTGTTTTTTTTATATTCTTATAGATCTTAAATCATCCTGAGGTGCGTCTAAAAGGAAGAAGCTCCTCTTTGAATATTAGTGGCAATTGGCTGGAGGTAAACAGAGCATTAAATCCTGCAAAACTGTGGCAAGGCCAATATGGGCGCGGGACAATGGCTTGGCCCGGCATCTCCGAGCCTTTGTTCTCGGCTTAACAAAACTCTGCCGTCACACCGTTTTACCTCAATGCTGCCCTGTCGAAAACGGCCATCAGCCCATCAGAGCACATGCAAAGCTGAGTGAGGACGGGGAGGGGGGTGTGTGTGTGTGTGGGAGAGACGGGGAGAGAGAAAATGTGAAGGTGGGGAGATTAAGACAAGAAGGAGAGGAGAGGAGAGGAGAGGAAAAAAGTAAGTGGCGAGAATAAAAGTAAAAAATAAGATAGAAGCAGAGGAAGATTAAAGAGAGAGAGAAAAGGTGTGATAAGGAGAGGAAAAAAAGAGATATAAAAGAGGCTGGAGTGTCAAAATCCACTGAGGCCTTTAAATAGGCAAATATTCGTGATGGGGGAGAAAGAAATGAATAAAAACACAATCACACTCACCACACTCAACCTTAATAAGAATATATGGCAGCTGTAAGGACGGGTGGGGGAGGTAGGGGGTGGGAGTAGAGAGGGGGGGGTTGCGTTTTGAGCTTTGTGACGTGGCGGCGACAGAACTGGAGCAGCGAGATTCACTAAAAGTTTCATCACAAAAAGTCCTTATCTGCTTCTCTCTCTCTCTCTCCGAGGGTTCAGGAGGAAGAAGAAGAAGAAGAAGAGAAAAAGAAAAAAGGAAGAAACGGCACATCTGCGTCTGCTGTGACCTGTCTGTCTGCCAATTAGCATGTGTGTGTGTGTGTGTGTGTGAAGAGTGTGTGTGGTGCATGTGTACATCTGTGTGTGATATATATATACACACACACACACACACACATGCATAAGGCTTTGTATGTGTGTGTGCATATATGAGGTTTGTGTTTTGAGTGTGTGTGCACATCCAGATGTAAACTTACGGTGTGTGTGTGTGTGTAAAGCCACGTTATATATATATATGTGTGTGTGTGTGTGTGTGTGCAGATGTGCACTTGCCTGGTGAACATGTGTGACTGTTTGCAAGTGTCAGCCATTTTCAAATCAATGGCACATAAACGCTTTTCTCGTAATCCACCCCCCCCCCCCCTCTCTCTCTCCTTGCCCTCTAGAAAAAATAAAAGTCTCCCAAAAACACGAGGCAAAAACACGGAAATGAAAGCTTTATAAATCCTTTAACTCACTTTCTAACCCAGCTGTTAATTAATATTCATGATAATTTTCTAATAAAAGACATTTTTGGCTGGTTGTAATTTTTCGAGTAAAGCAGAAACTTGCTGCACGAGTATGAGAGAGTTTTTTTTTTTTTTTTTTGGAGGCTCCGAATAGCAAACATGGTCAACAAATCTGCAGATGTTGAAACTAAACTATCAGTCACATTCCCACAAATATGATTCACTCTGTCTGAAATGAAAAAAAGAAGAAGAAGCACACAGCATCTGCTCCGGTTCAATTAGTGTTGATTTTAAACTGACTTATTAGTACTTAACCCTAAAACTTGACCTTATGATCACCATATTGGATGTTTTTCAGCCTTCTACTTTGCCTTCTTCTTCTTCTCCTTCTTCTTCTTCTTCTCCCCTCCTCCCTTCTTTCTCTCTCCCCTCTCACTGTCAGGTTCTGGCCTGCCAATTTCCACTTGAAGCTTGACTGGGCCTGATTTGATGCAAACTACCTCGGGGTGAGGTGGGGAGTTGGGTAAGGGAGGAGAAGGGAGGAGGAGGAGGAGGAGGAGGATTGGGGGGGGGGGGGGGGGGGGGTGGCAGAGTAGGGGACTGAAACTGATGAACAGTTATGTCAAGTCGATTTCGCACCATTGGGAAAAGGTAACCTCTCCGTCGGGGAGGAGAGGTAACAAAAAGAAAAAAAGAAGGCAACAGAAAAAAAGGCAAGGTTAGGAGAGTAGAGGGTGCTGGGAGAAGAAGGTGGTGTCTTTTGAGAGGGGGGGGTGGGGAGGGGGTCGGGGGGGGGAGTCTGGCTGGCAGAGGGGGCGTGTAATCGCACCAGGGTGCAACCACCCTCCACTGCTTCACATCACCTCCTTCTGCTTACCGCCCCGCGCAAAACGCTAACTGTCAGTGCGAGTACTAATTGCAGATGTGCCAGTCTGCCATCATAATAAAATCAGAGGCAGGGCGGACATTAAGCATGGCTGGCTCATTTGTGAGACTGCTGAAAAGGTAGCATAAATGAATATTTCATTACCTTAATTACTAAGGAATACTCCTTTCCGCCAGTCGTGGAATGAGTGTTGCTGTAACTAATTATGAAAAGTAATAACATTAGGGATACTGTGATTGCCAGTTTATAAGGCGGCGTCTGCTTGCTGTTGAGGTATAAACCATGTTGGGAAACATACGGCGAGGAGCGGAAGGAAGGAAGGAAGGAAGCAAGTGAGGGCTCGGGCTTGATCAAACCCACACATCTGCAAAAAAGTGGGGTTTGCAGGGATGAATGGAGCGCTGATTATTTACCCGAGGATGCTTGTGCATGTCTGAAATTGCAAAGTGGAGGTTTTAACAGGTATCGAGGGGGCTAAAAAGGTTGTGAAACTCACTCAGTGTGTAAATGACAGCTTTTTGGCAACACGCGGGGAACACACTCTTTTTAAATACATTCCAATGAATACAAACACTGAATATGAAAAAGAACACGCGCTACATGAGCTTCATACCTGAACCGCAAAAAAGAGTAATTTGACAAATCCTTTACCACGGCAGCCCTGAAGTACCTGCTCGTTTCTAAAAGGCCAGACTACAGCGAAGCGCCGCCAGCTAAGCATTTGCATCACTTCATCATCCCTCAGAGTCTTTGATGTCAGACATACAGATACCTTTGTCCGTTATTCACCTCTGCAGCCCGTGGGCACGTCCCATGCCCAGCTGTAATGTATGACCACTGATAAGGTCGTCAGAGGAGGGGGTGGGGGGTAGGGGGGGGTGAGAAAAAAGGCAGAGTACAAGGTTTGCTTTGATGGCCATGCTAATTCCAATACCCCTAAGTAGTAAGAATAACAAAGTGGTGGGAAATTTATCTCAGGAATGCCGGAGCAAGAAGGTCGGGCGATAAGGAAGTAGCTTCCCTTGGGTGGGGGAGAAGTAATTAGAGTGGGCTGACTGGTTAGATGACTGACTGGCTGGCTGGTGGGATGGATGGAAGTAGAGGTGCGGGAAATGGGGCTGGAGGGTCTGCACGAAAAGGCGAAAAAGTTTCAACGCTTTTAAAAAAAAAAGATCCAAGAGAGAACTTGACGGCTAAATCGACAATAAATCTGGCACCGGGAAACAAATTTGTCAAGATTTTCATGTCAGTGTCGACTTTCTGGCTGTAAAGTGAAATAGAGCCCCCTCTGGGTATTCATGTGAAAGTTTCATAACGGAGAAATGAAAGGTAGAAAGAAAACAAAAGACACCCTCTGAGATGTTAAAAAACACCCTGAGGTCCCTGAGTCATAAAGCCTTGACCTAAACCAGAGACTGGGCTGTGTCTCAGGCGAGTCACAAGGCCAAGTCTGAACTTGAGTCTCCGTATCTGACCCAATCTTAGTCATCTCCCACAAGGTTTCTAGGTCAGGAAATACCCATCGTACCCTTTCTGCAGCCAGACTTTTTAGCTCTATCCAGTCTTAATAGCAGCCGCAACCAAATTCAGCCATAACTCAGATCCCGTCTGTCGTTTTTAAGCCAAAAAAATGATGCATCAATATTTAAAAAAAAAAAAAAACTACAGCCACCCACAACCACACAAACCTCACTTCTATCTCCTCATCATGACTTTAAAAAGTGGATAATGATAAAAAATCACATTGCATTTATCCTCAGAAAGCTTCCAAAACCAAATCCTTGATTTTTGCTTTGTCGCCCAAAACCAAAAACTACACCCGCAACCACAGAGAGATCATCCCTGTCAAACTCCAAATCTCCAAAATCCTGCTGTACTTAAACACATCACCCCTTAAAAAATCATTGACCCCATGTTTATGCTTGACCGCTTTGCCCCCTCGACCCTAAACTACAACCTCTAACTACTACATGAGCTCTCCTCTCTGCTCTCTGCTCTCTGCTCCAGCCCCCCTGTTTTTGGTCCTGCGTGTGTCAGAAAGGCTGAGGACAAGGCCTGTCGGTGTGATTATCCCCCCGCTACCTGAGGAGGTGTTTGTTTGACATTCGCGTTTGACAGCGGCGGGACACGAGGCGTTCAGTTCAGGGGTGGGGGGGTGGGGGGGGGGCTCCCTCTCCAGTCACAACCCATTAACACGTGAATTCACCTCTCAAGAGTTTTTTAACAGGGTCGACTTTTGCTACACATGTCCACTGACTGCACCACAGATGACATTTAAAGAGGAAGATCTCCCCCCCCCCCTCCTCCTCCTCCACCTCCTCCACATCCCCTCCCCCCCTCCCCCTCTGTGTTTTTATCTCTCCTTGACTCACTCTTGCCAAAGGTTAAATGTATGTTTGAATAACAAGGAAGCCGTGTGTAATTTCTGACCATTTCCTCTTTTTCGCTGCAACCTCCGGTTAAGAAGGTGCTTGATCAACGCCGAGATGAAAGCGATGGAAGTTGAGTGAAATTTGTGCAACCGCAAAATGACCTAATTTCGTTAATCTCGCTTGGCAATCGGCTGCAATTAAATTGAGATAACGCATCTGAATTTACTTCCACGCGAGAGGAACCAGAAACCAGAAACCGGGAGCGAACACACACCAAAACGAAAGCAGACAAGCCCCTCGTTAAAGTGAAAAGGAAAAAAAAAAAAAAAAAGAATAAAAAGGTAACGAGTGGGGTGCACTTAGGTGGCACGGAGAAGCGGGACACCTTCTGAATAATGAACTAAAAGTAAGAAAGCGAGCCCTGATCAAATAGCATGTTCTATTATGTCGTATTAAAGGTAGGACAAGCGTGCTGCCAAAAATGTGTGGAGTCGTATGTGGAAAAAAAAAAAAAAGGGCCTAGATTTCCAGATGTCACCATGCCTTAATCTGGCGATCTGTTATTGATTGTTCCACGCAGCCGTGACCTTGCCAGAAGAGCTCTTCCACCCGACAATCAAACATACATCAAAAGAGTGTGTGTGCGTGTGTGTGTTTTTCCCTTAAATGTGTGTGTGTGTGCACATGTGGCAGCGAACGGCGCTTGCAGATCAGCGATGCCGACATCAGAGCAGAAAACTGGAGGCTGCTTTCAACACTTGTTTGCACAAAGGTGTCATCTCTGAAGCAGCTGCCGCAAAAAAGAGGACGAAAAAAAAAATCATTTTAATGGGCAATTGAGGTGATTACTTTTTTTTTTCTTCCTCCTTTTCTTTTCCCTTTTTTTCTCCTCAGAAACGTCATGAAGATGTGCCCTGCTTTTCAGTTGACAGCAGTGATAAGTCACACACACACACACACACACACACACACACACACACACACACACACAGAGTATTGCATTGCATTCTCACACGAGCTCGAGCCAGCTGTGATGTGTTTGTTCTTTTGATTTAATCTCTATTTGTTCCTTTGTTGCTCTATTAAGATGCACTCCTGTTTGTTAAGAGCGCTTTGTAAATAGATTCGACTTGACAGGTTGCTCCCCGTCGAGATCAATATTACAGAATTTTCTGAACTATAAAAGAACATGACAGATACGTGCAATTTATAGAGAGAAGGAGTGCAGCAGCATGTTCTAGAAATAATTCAACACTGTAAGATGAAAAAAAATCTAAAAAAATCTACGCTTGATTTGGTGGAACATCCTCTCATGCATGCACAGATATGCCATTGTTAGGAAAAATAAGGTGTTTTTTAAAGTCCCCCCCCCCCCCTCCTCCCTCCTCTCACTGCCATTTAATTATGAAATCCAAATGTTAGTTTACACCTGCTCAGCAACCTGTCGTCTGTGGCGCCCAGACTCCCTCGCAAATGG
>NC_070601.1:2993072-3045572 GCF_027409825.1 Scomber japonicus
TCCCCTTTCCCTTCCACCTCCTGTGCCTAGTGATGATGACAAAAAAAAAAAAAGCCTCTACCTTAAAAAAGAGGGAAAAATGTGGGATGTGGGATGTGGGAGAGGAGGCTGGGAAGTTGGTGGATGGGACATGGGAGGATAGAAGAAGAAGAAGAAGAGGAGGAGGGGGTAAAGGGGGGTGAGAGAAGAAGAGGAAGAAAGGGAGCACCTTGTCTTGTCTCACCCCCCACCCCCCCCCCTACTCTCTTTCTCTCCCCCTATTTTCTACAGCGAGAGCAGCAAACACAACTAAAAAAAAAAGGCAGAGGAATAATAGAGATGGACAAATTGTTTAGACTGGCAGAAATCTGGCATTGTTTGGGGCTGAAAGCAAGAGCAAGGCTACCCCCCCCCCCCCCCCCGCCCCACCACCCCCTCAACACCTCCCCAAATCTACACACACACACACACACACACCCTTTCCCCCCCATTTTTCTCCTCCAACTTAAGCGTGAATCTGTGATAGCCTTAATAACCACATTGAGACTATTATATCAAACTCCAGCAGCAAAGAGAGAGAAGTGAAGAGTAGCGGAGGGGTAAAGGAGGGGGGGGGGGGTAAAAAGGGAGGTGGGGGGTTGGTTTGGCCATGTCTTTCTGCTGCTTCAGATTATGTAATCAGTGCATTTCTGAGGGTATGTCCCGACACCGAAATGTCATCCAGGGTACGGAGAACTAAAAAAAAAAATCAGTAAAAACACGGTTTTCAGAAGTGGGTGACGCAGGAATCAAACGAAAAGACACAGAGCAGAGAAAGAAAGAGAGAGAGAGAGAAAGAGAGAGGGAGAGAGAGAGAGAGAGAGAGAGAGAGAGAGGAGGAGAAATACTGCAACATCTGTATTCCCTCTTTCATCTACGAAGCTCGAAGCTGACACACACTCCGCCGTTTACATCCACATTTTTAGACAATTACAAAAAAAAACTGCGTGTGAGAATTTGATGTTTTTTTGATGCTCGTGCTGGTTGAGTAATAAGAAAATAAGGACAGGTGTGCGAGCGTTTTTTTTCTTTTTTCTCCCCCCCCCTTCCTCCCCTCCTCCTCCTCTCCCCTCTTTTCCTCTCTTCTGTTCTGTTCTGTTCTGTTGGGCGCTCACAGCTGGATGTGACAAGCAACACCTGGCGAGGGCCAAACTCTCAAACACTTCACGCTGCCGAGATCAAGTTTCACACCAGGAGAGGAGGAGAGGGGTTGTGTGTTTTTAAAAAAAATGTTTTATATATATATATTTTTTATAGCGGTGTAACGGTGGGGAACAGGAAGAAAAAACAATTTCTCAGGGTTTTTTTTTGACGCTTTCTAAAAAAAAAAAAAAAAAAAAATATCGCTGTCCATTTCAGAGCCAGCTGTAAGTCGCTTCACTTCACGGTGGCGTGCAGGAGGTTTGGATGAGGAAGGGGATAAGTCATGAACTGTGGTTAAATACCACATGACAGACTGGGCAGTGAGTGAGTAAAGCTACTGTAGCACCTCCAACCCTGAAGGCCAACAGTCATCTGGATGAGAATGTCATTGGTTAGACAACTTAGTGAGATAATGCCTCATTAATACTAATTGGCACAAATGCTGAATGCCCCTTCCATTTTGAAAGAAAGGAAGAAAAAAAAAAAAGGAGGGGAAGGGAGAGGGGAAGGAGGGGTAGAAAAATAATCCGAACAATTCCTGCTACTCTTTCTGTGAAGGCTGCAGCGAATATATGAAAAATTACACCCAGATCAAAACAGATCAACAGAGCCTCACTCGCTTAATTAAAACATTAAAAAAAACTCAACCAGATGTAAAAACATTTATCTTCAAACCAGGAATAATAACAGGTGGCACACAAATTATAATTTACATCACAAACATGCTTGCTTACACACCATCACTACCTCCGAAAAAAAAGCCATTCACTAGAAATTAGCTGTAATTGTACATATTTCACATTTGTGTATATTCATCTAATTTGTTAGTTAAGGGAGAGAAAGGTGGGGGGGGGTGTGGGGGGGTGGAGGTGATGGGGGGGGGAGAAAGATGGAGTCTGGGTGCATCCGAGAGCCATCTGGGTTTAAAAAAATAAATAAAAAAATGAGAATAATCTGAGTGTGTGTGTGTACGCGCTGCATTTTGGTGCATTGAAGGCGCTTTTTTTTTTTCTTCTTTTCTTTTTTTTTTTGTTTAGTTACTGCTGGAGGAGTCTGAGTCTATCCTGCCCCGGCCGTCACACGCTTTCGCCCTGCCCTGCCATCCCTCCACAGAGCCAGGCAGGAAGAGGACAGAGAGACAGGCAGAGAGAGAGAGAGAGAGAGAGGCAGAGAGAGAGTGGCCAAGCCTCAATAAGCCTCTGCATTCCCAGGGGGGAGGATTGGGGGTGAGGAGGGGATGGTGGGGAGGAGGAGGAGGTGGAGGAGGAGGAGGAGGAGGTGAAGGGGGGTGATCAGACAGAGCTAGTTGTTATGGAAGAGAGAGGTGAAAAAAAAAGAAAAAAGGGGGCTCACATTTTATATATTTTTGTTAAAACTACGCTGACATTAAATCAATTTCTCTCTAAATGTACATGCTCCTGCACGAAGGAGCGACTCTGACTCCTTCTTTTTTTTTTTTTTTTTTTCTTAAACATGAGAGATAAAAATATTCTTTTACACACTCTTGCCAAAGCTTCGCCGTCTCTTGTCAGGTTTAAGGGTGTGAAAATTATATTTGCTTTGCTAATATTTTATCAAATGGTGCATTTGGTACAAAAGCCAAGACTGCTTTTTCTCCCTCTCACTCTCACTCTCTTTTTTTTTTTTTTCAAAAACAGGTGGCCACTGCTAAACAGCCTGTCATATCTCTAAATGTGTGTTATTATTCTATATTTTAAAAGCATGAATCCTGCAAATGTATATATGACTATTACATATATAAATATATATATATAAATATATAAATATAGGAAATCTCCAGCTCCTCTGTTATGCTCTTGTGCTATTTAGTGTGGAACAAAATGCTTGTCTGCCATCGATTGTATGAAATCAATAAATGAAATCTGATCTAGATAAATAACCTGTGGGGGCAGAGATTAAAAAACTGTTGTGGAGAAAAGCAAATAAAAGCTTCTTCGTCTGAGCAGCTGAATCACAGCCTCGATTATATTTTAAAACACACACACTGCTTCACTTTTTTTCGCCTGTGAATGTAAGTGTGTGTGTGTGAGTGTGTGTGAGTGTGTGTGTGAGTGTGTGTGTGTGTGTGTGTGTTTGGAGCCTATATGGAATAATCAGGAATAACGGGGCCAGGAAATGTCACTGCAGATTTGCCTCTTGTGGGAAACTGTGCAGTCAAATGGAGAAAGAAAACCAACAAATCTCCACCTCCAGCGCTTCTAGTCCGGACCCAATTAATGTCCAGCATTTATCGGACATGTCATCCTATTTATATATGACGTCTCCTCTATAATAAACTTAGTGGCAAGGATAAACAAAAAACAAAAACCCCGCACATGTTAAAAAAAACTACCAAAAATAATTTAAAAAAAGCAATCCATCTCCTGTGGGTTATTTCACCTCAGCTTGTCCTGTACAGCCCGGAAAACAGCGACAATGTTGGGGTCCAATTACTTAAAAATGTTGCTTTATTGAGTAAAGATGTAAAAGGCCTGTATAAAAAGAGAGAGAGAGAGAAGGGAGAGAGTAGGGAGAGAGAAGGGGGTAGGGGTGGGAAACCTTCACGGCTGAACTGAAGCATGCCAGCGTGTAAGCAAATCAAAATTCAAGTCACAAGATTGGACTTTTACACCGAGCAGCGTGAGTGGAGCTCCAGCCACCGATGGTCTGAGTGACCGCTAACACAGTCTCCCCCCATGGCGGATAATGTCCCGGCGACAATAAACCAAGCAGCCGGCACCACTATACGCTCCAACTTTGCAACATCCAACAACTTTCCAACCTAACCTCCCATACTTACAACATTTCCTATAATATTCTCACATAATTTAAATAATCCGCTTTTTGTTTTTTCATAGATTCCAACAACAATAACAACAACATGAAGATATATTTTTTAAAAAGGGCTTGATTAAAGCAAAGCAGCAACACGGACGCGTTTACATTTACGCACAGTTTCTCTACCCGGATCCCTTTATCCCTTTGCGTAAAAGGGGAAGGCAGGAATGCGCACCAGCCGCGGACCCTCACACACCCCCGAACCGCAGTGGAAACCTTCAAACCAGGCTTACATCCAAAGATATCCCCCTCCCGTACAGCTTGGGTTTATCTCCCCGTGTTTTTCTTACCGTTTTTCCGTCTCGGGTTGGCTTGTTTTCGCCTCTTACACCTGGGGCCATCCGCCATGATCTCTTGCTTCATTGATAAGTGTGTGTGGGATCAGATGGCAGCTCGCATGGACTCGATTCCTTGATTTCAGCTTGATATCTGACGGGAAACACACACACACACACACACACACACACACACACACACATAGACACACACACACACAGAATGAGACACACACATACACACACACACACACACACACACACAGCCAGCACCAACAATGTGGGTATTAGCGTGGAGATCCACTTGCCCCGGACGCGAGGAAAAAGAAATTGCAAATGTAACTTGGATGCAAGGGGGGGAAGATTGCACACACATACACACACACACACATTAAAAAAAAAGAAAAAAGAAAGAAAAAAGAAAAAGAGCCGTGGAAGTATATGAGAAGGAGCGGTGAGAGGGATCCGTGTCCATCTAATTTTGATTTTCAGCTGATCGGCTCTCAGCTTAGTGGCATTAACAGCAAAGCAAACAGCAGCAGGAGGAAAGGGAACTGTAATTTCTCTTATTAGGAAAAGCACTTTTCATTTCGCCAGTGAGGACTGAAGCGAAAACATTACAATCTATTGTGATTTCATTCAAGAAAAGTTTCACAGTCCCGGTTTTGTATTTTTTCCTCTTTCTCTCCCCTCCGCCTCCTCCTCTCTCCTTCACAAAAATAAACCTTTTTCCTCTTTTTTTTTTCTTTATAATTAAAACTGACATGATCTCCTCGTGTTTTCGCGTTTTCACTCCGGCTTTGGCACAGAAGCCGAAACAGGTTAATAAATCACATTTCTGTCAATTTTTAGGGTCAGATCCAAAAGCTTACGCGTTACAGACGGCACCAAAAAAAAAAAAAAGAAGAAGCGAGAGCGAGACTCAAGTCTTAGAGGAAAAAAAGCTTTCATTATGTGGTCTGATTAAAAGTCATATAACTTCAATAAACACTTGGATTCGCTTCAGAAAATTGCAAGTAAAGGTTTAATAAACTAAATCCAAACCCGCTTGTCACCAGTTAATAAATAACAGATGGGGAATAATTGTTCAAATGTGCCAAACTTACTCCGGACTATAAGGAAAATCTTTAAGGCACAAATGGCGCATAAACAAAAGCGATAAGACTCAAATCGCCTGTGTGGGATGTTCAGCTCGCCAGCCAATTTAGCAGCGCAAATACCGTTATTAGAATAAGTGAATATTGACAAGAGGCTTTTCAGTGTTGCCATTCAGACGTTTTAAAGCTGAATGATACAAAACGAGACACTAATATAATACAATGTGACGAGATTCAGAGGGGAAAACGGGATGCATATCGCCTTTTTTTTTCTCTCCTCCAAGGATAGCGGTGTCGTGTGGCGCCAAACGCCCCGCAAACAGCACCTTTTCCCCGGCTGCGAGGAGCCAACAGGGCGCCTCTACATCCCGGTGGTGGTGTGGAGGTAAAAAAAAGAGAAAAAAATCAAAACAAACGCACCTATCTCCACCTGTGCAGGTAAGGCAAAGTTGAGCTCCAAACTCTGACGCGGGTGCATGGAAGATGGAAGTTTAATATCCAACAAATCTCCGAGATAGTGAAAAAAAAAGGGTTATAAAATTAAAACAAAAAAAAAAAAATTAGGTGGTGAAACACATACCTGTTTTTTTTAAGGGGAGTAAAGAGGTGTCTTGTGGATAGGAGTTGCGAGGAGGGATGATACCGGAGCTCGTCGGTGAGCGGATCCTTTTCCACCGGTGATAATAAAGCCTTAGAAATAAAGCCTTAGAAATAGTTGGGAGGAGGGAGGGACCGCTATTCCTGCTAGGGCAGGTTTACAACTGATGTCTTACACCCACTCCAGGAAACAAACCTGGGTAGGGACTGACGTGTTACGCCTCTTCTAATGACATTTTTTTTCTTTCCACCTCCTTTTCTTTGCCGTGTAACACAGAGGAGAAGCCCCCTGAAACGCACGCCACCTATCTTCACGGGAGGGGATAATTGAGGAGAGCCAAACGTGAGCATCTTCTGGGTTGAACGTGAAGTTTTTTTTCCTCTCTCTCTCTCTCTCTCTCTCTCTCTCTCTCTCTCTCTCTCTCTCTCCCTCTCCCCCCTCTCTCTCTCCCTCCTCTTTTCTTTTTCCTCACTCTCCTCTCTCTTTCTCCATCTCTTCTCTTTTTGAGTGAAACCAACTATGTCGGGCTTCGACGCGGAGCAAAGAACAGGCGACAGTGTGTGTGTTTTTTCCTCTTTTTCTTAGTGTGAATATGTATGTGTGTGTGTGTGTGTGAGAGAGAGAGAGCGAGAGTGTGTATGTGTGTGTGTGTGTGTGTGTATATAGAAGGGGGGAGAAACTTGGAGCGCGTCCACGCCGGCCGCAATCATGTAAGGATTATTTTTTTTTATTTCTATTTCCACTCCGTTTAATTTGCAGAAATGGCAGGGTTGATACGGCAGGATGCAGGAGTTGGGGTGGGGAGGCAATTCCACATATTCTTCATTATTGTAATTGGCTGCGACTGCAAAAGGTTTGGGGATGTTCGGCTTTTATCTACACTGCAAAAAATATCCCTCTGGACATTATCATTCAGCCTAGAGTAAAAATAATGTTTTTATTTAGCTATTAAAAACAACTAAAAAAAGACTTCCACTTGTTTCCAAAACGAATATAAGTCTTTTTATAGTGGGGATAAATCACTGAATGAATTTGTCTTATTAAGATCTCACTTGTTTTTAATAAATTAGTGCAGCAAACTGAACAAAATTGCAAAAAAAAGTGCAGTTTTTAAGCATCCTGAGGTGAATTTATGTCTTGTTTCATGCGTAAAAACTTCAATTGCAATTGTAAAAAAGACGCTAAATCATCTTAAATGGACTATTTTTTGCAGCGTAAGTGTAAATAATTGTTTTTCATTACCTGTGCGTCATGTTCCGTACCTGCAGCATCACCGTGCGCTGCAGGTACATTACCATATGTGTCAGTAATAGGCGTGCATGTACACTCAACACACAGTTACACTCTGAAGGAAGGAGGGGAGGGAAATAATTTGAATTTTTGCATCTGCTTAAATGCACTAAGTCTTTTTTTTCCAATTGCACCCCCTAACGCAAATGAACCAAAGTGAATCCAATATAAATTCAGGATATTATACAACTCTCACTGCACATACTACATCCCAGCAGTGACAGAGATGACTGAAACCTCTGTGTGGATATTCTGTTGATACTAAAAGAGCAGAAATAAATGCCATAAAGTGCAATAAAGTGACTGTAAAGTCACTGCAGACACACTGCGACTCCCTGCAGGAGTATTATAAGAATATCAGAGACATATTCCAGGATTATTAGAGTGATTCTTCGTTCTGGAGGCCACTTAACAGGATGAATCCCGCATTTATTAAAGAAGTCAACCATCTCAGCCATGTCTGACTTCTTGCAACACACACATACACACACGCACACACACACAGAGACAGACAGAGAGAGAGAGAGAGAGAGAGAGAGAGAGAGAGAGAGAGAGAGAGAGAGAGAGAGAGAGAGAGAGAGAGAGAGAGAGAGGAAGCCCCCGCCTTTGCAGCTCCGTGATTGGTTATGTAAATAAAGTATTATTTTGTGTCCTGTCCTCCTGCAGTTCGCCACTGTATGGCTAATTAAATCATCAATCAAGGGGCTGAACTGGTTGATACCCCCCCCAATACCCTCCTTTCCTACCCCCCCACCCCAAAAAACCAATCAGATGCAGGCAAAAAGACATCTCAGACCAACAGAGTGTTAACTTGTGGTAGGAAAATTGTATATAAACAGCTTTTTTATCCTGCTGTTTCCTGTGGAATGCAACTTATTCTGCTGTTTATTAATATTATTAATATAAAACATAAAAATCTCTCTTTTTTCCCCCCCCTCTCTCTCTCTTTCTCTCTCTCTCCAACTTGCCAGCATGGACCGGAGGACTCAGCCAGGTGCCCAAAATTGAGTCTTTTATTTTTTGGGGTAAGTTTGACTTGTTCTGTTTGAGTCTTTTTAATCATTTAAGTTGTCACATCTACTCTGTTTTTTTTTCTTTCTCTCATCCAACAACAAAAGAGGAGGAGGGCAGAAGTGGGTAAAAACCGATCGGGGTGAAGCTGCTTTGCCTCCCGTGTTTTTTTTTTCTCGGGTCGAAAGTGGATCCAGTCCTGGGTGAATTATCGTCATGCGTAATTTACTGCCACAGTGCTTGCATGTAAACGAAGCAGTCCAGCTCTCTCTCAATCTCTATCTCTCCCTCTCTCTCTCCCTCTCTCTCTCTCTCTCTCTCTCTCTCTCTCTATTACACACACACACACACACACACACACACATGCACATACACATACGCGCGCGCACTTGAACCATAGCTCTGTGTCCCATTCATCCAAGCGAGCCTGGAGTGGCACCTCGCTCGCCTTGTTTTTACGCACACAGTCGCTCCTATGTGGGGCCGCACATTCACCGTGAAAACGGATTACAGTGTGTGTGTGACCTATAGGGGGACCTTGTGCTTAATGAATATATTGATTTAAAAAGAGGGGAGGAGGGAAGGGGGGCACCGAAAACAACATTTTCCTGGATTCATTTTTTTTATTTATTTTTTTGTGGCTTGATTTTTATGCTTGTTAATTTAAGATTAGAGTGAAAAATGTTGTCAGCATGATTAAATTAGTTATGAAGAAGAATTGTTTATAATGTTTTGGGAAAATTGTTATTTATAAGGTGAATTGTCTTAATTAAAGAGGCGGACAGATTTGTAATTATGTGCAAATCATTTCTAATGAATTGTAGGTATTTATAACTAAATTGCTCACTGCTGATCTCTCCTCATGTGTTTGTATATTTCTTTTTTTTTCTCTCTCTCCCTCTCTCTCTCTCTAAATAAAATCTAAAGCTTTTGCAGCACATTATCCGCTGTGGCTTATTTTCTGATGTTGAAATGTTGCCCCAGAAAAATCAATATGTGGAAATTCGCTTGGGTTTAATGGTTTTTAATGTCCAACACCTAAATTGGAGCTCTGCAGTTCTGCAGCTGTCTGCCTCAGGCATGACTGCTGATTACCAAGATTATAATCCTAATTTTCTCTCTCTGTCTCTCTCTCTCTGCATGTGTGAGGGTGTGAGCAGAGGCCCACTTTTTTTTTTTTTTAGTTTTTTGACATGAGTAAAAACATACAAACAGGGCTGGAAGAATGTTTTGCAGCATTTAGAGAATCTGTCAGTGTAATTGCCGCTTCTGTTTGCATGAAGCAGAGTAGTCAGGTTACAGTGCAGCAGGATACGCTCACATGAACGATACATGTATGTACTTCCTCAGCCGCTAGTGCACGACTGACTGAGTGTCTCATCAGCCGTCAACAGCTTCTGTGACAGGAGGAATGCGGCACCACAAAAAAAAAAAAAAACACTGGTTCAGTCTGCTGATCTCGGAGTAATAAAACATTTCAACCTCACGTCTCGTATGAGCTTTAATTCCAAGATCAGCATCACAAGAAAGCAAAAGTAAAGAGGTCAGAGGTCATTGCAGCATCATGGTGTTGATGTGAAAAAGGCTGGATTTACAAGTGTTTGCAGATTTATGTCAAATTCTACCCACATTTTATCATTTTCAGGTAAAATAAACTACAATTAAATCCCCCCTTTTTTCCACATTTTTCTTCTCTTCATAATGGAGAAATTAAAACCTGAACTACAGCAGCAGGTTTCATTACAGAGTGAAATCAGATCCTCACTTAAATCATATCAGCAGTTGACAAAACTGACCATCTGATATTTGATATTCATAAAAAAGGAAAAACGTCGGCCCCTCTTATTCTGCACAGTCATCCCAATCTGAGAGATCATATCAAAGGCATCCCGGGTCTTATTCGCTACGATTCATGCTTTCATATCGGCGCTTGTTCACTGGTGGTACAGTTAGAATAAGAAAAAAGACAGCGAGAGAGGCAGAGAGAGTGAGGGAGAGATGCCACAGCAGAACACGCCTCGGGAGTGAAACGCAGTTGCATGTACACGTTGTGCATTCAACAACTCAGCCGCCAGGCGTCCCTGATTATTGGCCTAATTTAGATCTGTGAGAGTCACATGACATCGTGCATCCAGTGATGAATCTTTGCCCAGTCCTACTCTCAAAAAAAAAAAAAAAAAAAAGCAGCTCATGCAAACCTGTTACAATCTTCATCATTTGTGCTGAATAACTGCAATCAAAGCAGAGATGATGATGGAAGATAATTCCCACATGAGGCATCGAATTTAAGTTTTCAATGACTTTCAAGGTCTTTTTTTGGGGGGGAATGTAAAATAAATAAGATAGGACAGGTCTTATTTGGGCTTTTGTTAACATCAAATGATTTAAAGCCACATATAAGATGAGAAATAAAGCTGCAGATGTATATTTACTAACATGAAGCACAGGTGCAGCTGTATTCACTTTCAAAAAAACTCACTTGTGTCAATGAGAGGCCTGAACACCTTCTCCTGCTGCAGGTTGACAGGTAGTGGAAGACAGATTTCATCCAGGAGCCTCATGGATTATGAGGATGAGGTTTCACGATAGCCGCTGTCTCATTTGGATCATCTCACCGCTGATGTATTTCACATCACAAAGGATGGAAAGGGAGAGAGAGAGAGAGAGAGAGAGAGAGAGAGAGAGAGAGAGAGAGAGAGAGAGAGAGAGAGAGAGAGAGACAGAGAGAGAGAGAGAGAGACAGAGAGGGGTAGAAAATGGATCGTCATTTTGTGACTCGACATGAAATACATGCAGTGCTGCAGAGTGAATTCAAGCTTGTGTCAACGTTACGCAGCAAAGAGGAGGTCAAAGGTCAAAGTGACAGAGCTAAAAGGGATGTGGGTGCAACTTATATGATGCTGGCTGGCAGTAGACAGAGTGTGAGTCTCTCTTAAACAATAACGGAGGATTTTTTGGGGCCATTAAAATGCAGCAAAACAGCAGCATAAAAAAGAAAAAATACAAATAAAAGTAAAAATGTTAGCTTTCAGTATGAACCTCATATTTTAATATTAGCTTTGCAACAAGCCACTGACCTCATAATAATTAAAGTGACATCAGTAAACAATAAGAGGTGAATGCACATCTGATATTTACATTTCACCAAATCATTATAAACCTTAAAAAAAAAAAAAAAATCAAGATTGCTATCCTGCTATGAGTTCTAATAATTGATGTCAGAGGCTCGGGGTAACACACACCAGTCCTACAGTAGCCTTTTGTTCATGTTTTGGGTGGTGATGCATATCGTAACACTGCTTCTCCCTTCAGTTGCATCATGCTCACATTTGGCATGAGGTAAGGGGATTTTTAAAGATTATTTTTAGGTGAAATACATCATCATGATTATACCCACAGTGTACAAATATCTACATTTTCTACTCATGCATATTGTAAAAAAAAAAAAAGAGTGCATAGAGAGTGTATACAGAAAGAGAAATGTTGTGTGCAAGTTTTAGCATCAGTTGAAGGAGTTTGTGCACATATAACGACTTCCAGTGGTATAAATCAAACAAAGCTGGTTTGACCAGAAAGTAGGTCTAGAAAAAAAAAAGAAAAAGAAAGGAGGGACATTTTGAAAACTGAGATAATTCACTTCTACAATTCAAAAAAGCTGTCAAGTGACTGCAGCTCGGCCTCATGAGTGTTTAACTCTCTGCATACAGTTTGTGCTTTAGCCCCTGAAAGCAAGTTTCGCCTCTTTTTAATTAAAATAACGGTTGTTGTTGGCGTTCAGAGGGTTTGAATGCATGACAGAGAAGCCGTGGTATCCTAGATCACATCTCCTCTCTCTCTCTCTGGCTCTCTCTGGCTCTCTCGCAGCGCTTGTTTGTGGCTCCTCCAGCTCTGCAACAACATCAAACTCAACATCTCTCGACGGGGTTTGGCTCTGTGATAGCCACCGCGAGAGCCTCAACGCCACAACAACTCCAGAGATTGACGGACAATTAAAGACAGAGAGGCGAAGGCTCGGGCGTGTGATCTACGAGAACTCCTCAAACATGCAAAATGAATTTAGTTTACATTTGCCACGAGCGAAAGAGAGACACAGAGAGAGAGAGAAAGAGAGAGAGAGAGAGAGAGAGAGAAAGAAAAACTCCTCTCTTCTGAGCATTTGTGATCTCTCTCAGTCGGACAAGAAAGCTGCAGCATAGCAGATTGCTGCAGAAACAAACGCTTACACCAAAAAAGTATTGATTTTTTATGTTGTTCTTGTTAGCTGAAAACTGAGCAGAGGCTTCTACAAATGACCACTTATTCGACTGAGACACTTACAAGAAAAAGACAAACATATCAAATGTTGGGCATCTTTTTTTTTTTTCTTTCTTTCTCTCTCTTCTCTCCTTTTTACTTCCCGCGGAAAGAAGTCAGATGCTTTGTGGCTTCTAAGAAACAACAGGTTGAGAAAGACGGCATTAAAAACTCACTGTTCTTTTTTTTTTAATAATATCATCACCATATCTCACACACACACACACACACACACACACACACACACACACACACACACACACACACACACACACACACCTGATTCTTCTTCTTATTCTTTTGGTTTTCAAACTCAGCTCAATTTACAGCATTTACCACAAATGTTGCATGATGCTGTTTCCAAGCAACATGAGGTGAATCAGTATCTAAAATGTAAAAATTGCATTACATTATGACCAATATTGGAATTGACTAATATCACTGATAAATAATGCGTCTCCATGGCAACTGAGCAACCTGATTAAGATTGTGCAATGCGGTTTAAAAAAAGCCAGCAAACAAAAAGAGTGTTAAGATGTTTATTTTCTATATGAAATTTAAAAGCTCAGTATATTATTGTTATCCCTTCTTTGCTTTAAACATCAAAATGAAGATGAATATATGTAAATGCATGTGGCTACAGTTACACACTCTAATAAATTACATCTGCACAGATTATTATTATTATTATTATTAGTGGTGCAGTTATCGCGGGGCTGGCTACATGTTTAAATACTTAATTATAATAAAAGGATTGGAGGAGTTTAAAAAAAGAAAAAAAAAAAAAGACTCCTTGTCACATTTATTGATTGCTGGCATGAAATTGAAGCTCGTTACGTGTCGGTATTAAAGCCGGGGCACTCACATACACTCAGATGCCAGTTTACACTTAAGCTAAAGCTAATTCAGTCTAATACAACAGCCTTGATTGAAATGTTATCTTCATGAGGGTCATAATGTTTAGTTTGCTGTTGAAACTGTTTATAAGAGGTGTGGATTCAACTTTATGGTCATTTAGAGGTAGCGAGAGGTAGGTGTTTCTATTATTTTGTCCATCCTTTTTTATATAGGTGTAATGCTAGATTAAACATTAGTGACATGTAGGGGGAAAGGCCTCAGTAAGAATCAAAGGTTGAAGCCTTTAAAAAAAAGCATCACTGTTTTTACTAATGAGTGGCAGAAATGGTTGAAACATGTTAGAAGAAGACATAAAAAGGAAGAGCTGGTGGATGTAATGTGACATGTACGGTCCGCTGTGTCCTGTCTGATCCAGTCTGAGCTTCTATAACAGCGCCACCAAAACAAATCCTGCACATTTACTGTAATTGACAAATAAAACGGTTTTGATTGGGATTCTGATAGATCCCACAAGAAAACTTTTTTTTTCTTTCTTTCTTTCTTTCTTTCTTTTTTTTTTTTTCATACTCCGAGAGAAAAAAGGGGCGACTTATCGCTCGCTGAAATGAATAATTGACGGCGTCTCCGATGAATAATTAATCAAACATTTGAATAATTGTTGTAGCTGTAATCTCGACAGACATTTGCATATCGGCGTACTCTTAATATCTGCCTCTGTATATGAGTTTACATCCTCTCAGGACACAAAGATGGAATTAAAAGATCTAACTTACATTTGCAGAAACCTTGTCCGGCTCTCACAGATTTTCCACTCAGTCAGATCGCTCGACATGAGCCGTGCATCAGTGTAATACGCTGCTAAAGAGAGGGAAAGAGCTGGTTTTGATAAGGGTAAAAAAAAAAAAAAAGAAGATAAATCTGCAATCACTTGTAATACTGCAACACTACAACATGCAAACACACTTAACAGCCTGCAAACATAAATAAACAGGAAGGAACTGCTCAGCTTTAAGCTAAAAAAGGTGAAATAATGATTTTTTTTCAAAGGTGTTTTGATTTAAAGGAAAATTCTCACTATTTCATACTTTGCATCCCCGATGGCATCGACAGCTATTTGAATTTTGAGCATCTTAAGAACAATAATCCATTTAGATAAAGACAGATACACTCACTAGACTAAAATGATCCCACACAAGTTCCCACACCTTCACATGCTGTATAAAAAACATCAATCCTGTCCCATGTGGAGGAATTATCTCCTTTTAAAGTTGGGAGTTTTCACTTGTTAAGCTTGCACTCTCGGAAAATAAACAAATGTGGCTGAAATTTAGTGGAAAGATAACTTTTGGCCCAAAGATCAACACGTGGGAAAGTGGGATTCAAGATGAGTACGGCTCCGAACCAGAAATCTGGGTCCTATTTTTATAGTTCTAGCGATATTGATTTCAGTTACGATAACAGTTTACTCACTACGATTATCCAGCCAGGAACACAAATGCTCGGATGATCAAACAGGTTGTAAAAGCTCCAGATGGGTCGGATTATCTAAACCGCTTTATTTGGAGGTAAAAACTAAACTGAGCAGTCCAGGAATGTCTTGGTGAAGGTTCAGGAAAGATTGAACTTTTTATTTACATATTGGAAAAGTCGAAGCATCCTGTTGCATCCTAACTCAGACTGTCCTCACTGGGAATACAACAGCATTAGTCATTTGCTTGATAAACACCTAACATGACTAACATGTTTGTATTAAGCCGAGCAAAACATTTGGTGACTGAGTGAATTATGACATTTGGCCAGCAAAGGCGGAAATAGTCACAAAACACAAAACCTCATAGTCAGAGTCAGGAGGAGGTTTGGCAGGTCGATACTGGTTTCTTTTAAACATTAACCAGTCAAACCAATGAGGTCTACATGCTCATATAAGCCTCATAAGACCATAATATACATAAAAACATCATGTTCCTAAACAGTATACAACATATCATGCTCTACCCCTCCTGTTCTCCTCCTAAATAATGAGGTATACTTTCATTTAAATGAGGCTTATTGACCATCATTTCCAAGCATATATGTAAAACATGTGGTATTAACTAACAATACCATAAAGAATTGGGTGATAATTTAAACCTTTATACTTTATAAACAGTCAAGGACAAAAGTTGCATAGTTGAGGTGTCAAACATAAGGTCAGCGGGCCAGAACCGGGCCACCAAGGAGTCCATTCTGGTCCACTGAATTGCAGAAAAGTAGGGCTAATTCCAGTTTTTATATAAAATGCACCTTTATGCTGTTGTTGCATATTTCTTACCATGGTACCGTTAGATGGTTTATTATAGTAGTATGTATTATGTAAATGGTATTATATTATTTACAGGTTATTATGCAATGGTTTTACTGGTCCAGCCCTCTCGAGATCAAAGTGGGCTGCATGTGACCTTTGAACTAAAACGAGCTCGAGCTAAATAAATTGATACCAAGTAGCATCGATTCCTCTTTGCAGCCCTAGAGCTAGAAAATATGACTATTAGTATATGGACTTCCTCACAGCCAATAGCCAATCAATGCAGGCATTCTTCGATTTAACGCAACATGTGATTGGTCCACTGCCACAGCAGCTACGACCCGTCTGTGGTGGTGAAGTCACGGTGAATTTGAGTTAGCGGGCTTAGCAGTTCAGCAGCCAACGATACCCAATCCCAGTTGCTTTACACACACACACACACACACACACACACACACACACACACACACACTTAGCATTAGCATTAGCATTAGCATCTAGCATCATTCCCTTGTTATGTTGATAAAAATCACAATCTGACCGGCAGTACATTTCACACATTTCATCAGTTGAGTGTCCGAATGCATCATTAAACTTCAGCTATGGAGCTTTTTTAAACATTGTCATCCACCCCTCCACCCCTCCACCCCTCCATCCCTCCATCCATCCATCTAAGAAATCTAATGAAGTCGCATTATGTCATACAATCAGCATGCAGAGTACTAAAAACCAAACCCCCTTCCAAGACTTCGCCTACGACCAAAGACCAAACTTACTATCGCTGGCTGCATCGCCTCCAAACATGGCTACAAAACAAGTGTGAGTGTGTTTGTGGTGAGTGTGTCAGTTAATGTTTTTTTCATGAACTGTTGGGAGAAACTTTGCAGAAACTTCAAGCTTTGAACCCTTGGCCTTTTTTTATTCCCGATAAGAGTTTCCCAGTTTGCTTGTTTGCGGTCCAGATACAACGTTTGCATTATTTTTCAGCACCAAACATATCTTGTTTCATCCTCCGCTAAAGTTTATGGCCCTGTAGGACTTGGGAGGATGGGGAAGGAAGGGTGGAGGGAGCGGGGGGGTTTGTTCACGCTCTGCTTGATGCGGCGTATACCTCCAACTGCTCATTTTTAGACATACCATCCTTTCCCGCGTTGTCGTCCGTGGCGTTTGTTATCTTGACACTCAAAAGGATTTTGGGGAATGTTGATATAAGCCGGCGTAGGAAGCAAATTGCTGTTGTGCTCACCACTTCCTGCCATCTCTCTTTCCTTACCAAGTAAAGCTATCACTCTCACCCACACCCCTCCACCCTCTTTTTTTTTTTTTTTTTTTTGACCATTTTTCTTTGCAGCAGTCTAAAAAAAAACAACACACACACACACACACACACACAGAGACAGGAGGGTGTGTATGCGTGTTGGGAGGGGAGTCAATGATTCGTCTTTTGATCCTGGCGTGCTTGTTGTCAAAAGCTGCCTGGATTGAAGAGACTGTTGGCCACAATTGACTGTGACAATTAGGGCACGATCACAGTCCCCGAGTGGAGCACTTAAAGGCTAATTTACATGTCACTTTGTCGAATTAAAAAAAAAAAAAAAAAAAGAAGAAAAAATAGCCAGAGAAAAGATATTCTGCTTTTGCTCACCCTTTCCCTCCCACCTTCTCTTTCCTGTCTATCTCCTCTTTCTTTCTTTCTTTCTTTTTTTTTTTTTTTTTTATTCCTCCATGCCTTGTAAACTGTAATTTGTACACTGCTTAGGGGGAACCTGGCAGAAGAGAGGCGACCGGCATTTCCATTTGAAAAGAGGCAATCACCAGGCCACTGCTGAGCCTATTGTCCGGTGGAGGTGGCGGCGGCGGTGGAGGTGGTGGTTGGTGGGGGGAGGAGGGGGCTTGGGGGGGGGTGGCGGCAATTTACAGGCAGAGAAGTTAACCTTCTGGCGAGGTATATTACACACATGGTTTACACCCGTATGTACAGTATGTAGATCTACCTCCTTGTGTTTGCTGATATTCTGGCTTGATACCGAGCTTTTATTAATCCTTCCATAATGTCCATATTTGGGCATTTCACAGTATCCCCTCATTATTAGTGTCTATGCATAATTTTGGGACCACAAATCATCATTAGTCCTCGATAAATGTGCATAAATATTTTTAGAAAGTTGAAATATGTCATTTTTTTTGCATATTCAGGGTCTCTTTAGGATAATTCATCACATTCCTGGCTAAAAGGAAAAAGTTTTTAAGGTGTGTTTTTCTTCTCTCAAATGTCAAATTAGACCCTGAACAATATGTAAGGGTTACATTTGGATATCAGTCAGATAGGTTGGGCAGGATTGGGTTACCATGTCTTAATTTAATTGCCCTCAAATGGTCCTGACCTCATCTGGGACGTCCCAACCCGTTTTAAAACATGCGTCATATTTCCATCCTCAACTTCAGAGGAGAAAAATCGTCTCTTTCACCTACGTCACAACTCGATGTTGAGATGCATTTGAGGGTTTTTTTCTTTTTTTTTTCTCCTCTTTTCTGTGATTCAAATAGGTTTGCCAATTCGCCTGATTGGAAAGCGACCAAGTCAATCAGAGCGCAGACGTCATCGTCCCATGCCAGAATCCAAAAATGGAAACGACTGTGGGATGAAAGTCTGCAGCTGTAAAGGTTTCTGCAAGTCAACTCACATATATAACAACTTGTAGATCACCACATTTCTTTTTAATCTGCACAGGAAATGCTAAATTAACTTGTTCACGCAATCGCCATAGCTACTGTATCGACGAAAAATGAAAAGATGAACAGAATATTGGATTGGATAATGGAGTAAAAATGGAAATAAAGCCAATAAATGTGAGCTATCCTTCAAGAAAACAACATCTACTGTGGCAGGTTTTTTTTTTGAACGCGGGGAATATGTCAACCTTGCTGAACACACTGGTAATGTGTGTGATTGACAGCGGCTCTCCTTCACGGAAATGAACAGTTTTAACAAATGTGCTTATCCTCCAGGAAATAGTTAGAGCACATGTCTCCCTGTAAAAACCACAAACTGTTATTTTTTCCGGATCAGTTTGTCAATGGATTAAAATAAACTAGCTCATGCATGTTTGCGAGGGAGAGAGAGGTGCTGGTATCGCTGCTGGACTTTTGAACTTTGAGAGAGAGAGAGAGAGAGAGAGAGAGAGAGAGAGAGAGAGAGAGAGAGAGAGAGAGAGAGAGAGAGAGAGAGAGGAGAGAGAGAGAGAGAGAGAGAGAGAGAGAGAGAGAGAGCCCATGCTAGCTGCTTCCCATTGCTTCCAGCATTTAAACGTGGTGGCTGTTTTGCCCCCCCCCCCTCTCCCCCCTTCAAAATACTGTTTCCTTAATAATCCTGAGACAGATATAAGGTTGTATTGTTGCACAGCTGTACTGTAATTTATAGTTGTTTAAGTTTTTTGGGAGTTTAAAGAGGTTTTACTCCCTTTCCAAAAAAGAAAATCTTGTATTTTTATGTAAAAAATTGAGCTCTCAGTTAAATTTTGTGTAAATGTGCGTACTGCAGCTCAATGGCAAATAAATTATGGTGCAAAATATCATATTTATTACCAAAATATTCTAAAAAGTTAAGGACTTAAAAATCCCCTATCAGCTCAAACAGACATCCCTCCCCTGAGCTCTTCCTCATGGCTGAAGTTTCTTTTCTCCTGCTCTGACAGGCTGTTTGTGACAGGTGCAGGGTGTGTGTGTGTGTGTGTGTGTGTGTGTGTGTGTGTGTGTGTGTGTGTGTGTGTGTGTTTGGGTGTGTGAAAGGACCCCCTCTCCCACCACCCCTCCCCATCCATCTCTCTTCCTCCCTCTCACTCACTCACACTCACACTCATACACACACACACACACACACACACACACACACACACACACAGAGTCCTGCTGTCCTTTCAAAGAGAACATAGAGGGGACAGAGTGTGTACAGAAACAGCAGGTTGATGGGATAATGCCCATCATCTGTTGCACCGTGTCATTTCTGTGCTGCCGTAACCTGCTTTTGTAACGGCCCTGTACACACACACAAACACACACACACACACACACACACACACACACACACACACACACACACACACACACACACACCTTTTGACAGCACATATTTTGTCCCGCTTTTTTTTTTTTTCTTCCATAGCAGTACTTCTGTTGTGTGTGTGTGTGTGTGTGTGTGTGTGTGTGTGTGTCCAAAATCCAAGCTGGGAAATATATTCTCACACAATAGAGGGAGAAAAAAACGAACTTGTGTTTTAAAAACATTAAAAAAAACATACAAGCTCTCGTGTGTGTGTGTGTGTGTGTGTGTGTGTGTGTGTGTGTGTGTGTGTGTATGCATAGGTGTGTTGGTGTTTGTGTGTGTGTATGAGGTGTTCAGGCATACGTCAGCCTGCATGAAGGATTGTTGTGCAGCTCAGCCCGCTCACAATAATCATTTGAATAAATTCCCTCCTCTGCTGTGAATGACCTAATCCAGATTTGATGGTCATTATATCAGGCCTGTTTCATTATGCTGTAAACATACAGCAGAGATAATCTTAATCTCTGTAATTCCACTGTAAATGAGAATAGCACTGCTGTTGCATGAAAACCACCTCACTTGTCGAACAGTAGTTTGTATACCATTCTCCCGCCTGTTCCTTCTCATATTGAGGTTTTCACAATATTTGAGGCGTTTGGGGCCAATTATTATTTACCCTAAACCCCACAAAAAAACACCCCAGAAAACATTTTGTGGACACTTGAGTTACTGATATGAGTATCAGATTGAATGTAGGTTACTAATCCCAGCGATTGAGCTTTTAATTAATTGCACAGTTTTGTAATAAGGCAGGGGGGATTAGTGTGTGGACAGGTGGGCAGATTTAAACCTCACTGGGCAGGACACATGTTGAGACTGAAGGGAAGCCATCATCCCGAACAAAGAGGGATTTTTTTTTTTTTTTTTTTTTTTTGTATTCCATGGACATACTCCAAATGTCTGTGTATGCAGCACGGCACAGCACAGCCTGCATGTAACAATAACAATCCTTTTTAATGCTGGGAATCTATTACTTCTACTACTGAGTTCATGCTGTTCTCTTTGATGGACATTATTGGAGCTGTAGGTTCATCAAAGGACTGTGCTCACATGACTACATCAGACTTTCACAGTGTTATAAGTCTTAAATAATACATTGAACTATAATAAACCATTTCATTGTGTCTAACCAGAGGAAAGATGGAGGAATCAGTCTTTTTCTCAGCTGTAAACTCCCATTTAAAAGTGTTTTTTTCCTGGATAACTAATGATTTCCTTTTGTATTAAATGGATTATTTGATATCTCACATGTTTCTGTAACTGAAATGATTCTTTGTGAGGCATTGCTGCTCCTCTCTTCCACTGCTGACACTCATCATAGTCTTTGGAAATGCTCCAACTTAACACCTAACAGGAAATGAACTTCACTTTTACTACCAGGAACTCGAGTGCCTGAAGTAACCTCCTGCGAGTTTGAAGAATGATTCAACTAGTTTTTTTTTTTTTACCACCGAGCTGAAAACAAAGGATTTCCTTCTCAGTTTCTGAAATGTTTGACACAGTTTTGGAGACACTTGACCTTCATGCTGCTCCAATAAACACTCTCCACTCCAATAAAGGCCTCTGTCGCACCATCAAACTGTCTTATATGGAAGTTTTTCAGTTTATCTGGAGATTATAGTTTTTGTCTGTTTACTCACTTTAATAGAAGTGCATAAAACACACTGTAGTATTATTAATATTAATTTCTATATAGTGTGTAATTCTACCTTTGGAAGGTTTCTTATGCTTTTTATTATTATTATTATCATTACTACTACTATATCAGCTAGAGCACACACTTCCTTATACTGTACATAGAGGCATGAGTGCAGTTACTCATCACCACACATCACACACACAACACATCCCTCTGCAGTGACCCACCTACACAAGTACACACATCCCCCCTCCTCCCACACACACACACACACACACACACACACACACACACAGACACAAGTTACCTCCTAATGAGTTCCTGACACCCGCCTCCCTCCTTCCCCCCCATACACACACACACACACACACACACACAAAGTGACAGGCTAACATACTGAACACATCCCAGCACATTTACCTGTGTTTTTATCTCCCTTCCATCCGGAGTTGTGGAGATGTGAAGCGACCCGCTGAGCGCCTCCACGGGAGGAAAGGAAGCAGATATTACAGAGAGAAAGAGAAAGACAGAGGTAGAATTTATTCCTCACCACACACACACACACACACACACACACACACACACACACACACAAACAAAGGTACAGTATAGAAAGAAGGAGAGAATAAAGGAGGAAATGGAGAAAGAGAGAGAAGTTATGTGTTGACATTTGTTGGGTTTCCTTCCTCTTTTTTTTCATATTATGCCACCTCCAGTTAGAGAAGTTGAATAGGAAAATAAAAATGAGAAAATTTGATCATATATTTGCTGCAATATTGCAAAAACAATATTTTTTTTAGTGAAAGAATTGGGAGAACAAATTGAGGAACACTAGCAAATAAATGATGTCAGCTGGGCGTTATTTACCTGATGAATGGTGCAAAAGTTGCTTCGGATGTCCTGAAATTTGTCCAATTGCTCCTCCTGGAAGACATGAAATATTATTTGCATCTGTTGTAAAGCAATAATTGAACATTTTGAGGAACACACTTTCTTTCTAAGAGTCTGTATAAACAGCAAAACATAATCCTGGGTTCAGAGACAGTACTGTATGTGGCAATCGGCGCTATAGCTAGCTATGCAACTGCTAATAAAATTATAAGTTGTTGTTTTTAAATATGTTTTTCTGCATGTACTTACAAACAAGATGCAATGTGTTAATTTATGAGACACAGAGTCAAGAAATATGTCTCAAATCACACATTTCTGTTAGTGTCTCAAATCAAACATGGCCGTTGCACACTTACCAGAAATGATGATTAGCTAGTTAACAAGCTAGCATCAGTAAGTTAGCTTTAGTATTCGCAGGACATGTCAGGTAATGTCTCAAATCACACATTTCTGTTAGCACATTGTACACACTATGTAGACTAATTGTGTAGTGGGCAAATTTCAACAGGTTAGCACAAACGTTGCACACTTACCAGAAATGATGATTAGCTACTTAACAAGCTAGCATCAGTAAGTTAGCTTTAGTATTCACAGGACCAAATCATTACAGACCTTTAAAATAAACCCAATAATAGTGGTGCTTAGGGCAAAACACACATGTATAATTTACATTTATATAATGTGGTGATGTTAATTGTAGTTACAACGTCCTCGGCCGCCATTTTTGGTTTGAAAAGTCGCCCTCCCTTAGCGCTACATAGCCAATATGTGGCAATCGGTGCTATAGCTAAAGACTGGTGGATGGATATGCTTTTTCATTAATTGATGTTTTTAAATATTTCTTTCTATATGTACTTACAAACAAGATGCAATGTGTTCATTTATGAGACACAGAGTCAAGAAATATGTCTCAAATCAAACACGGCCGTTGCAGAACCTTACCAGAAATGATGATTAGCTAGTTAACAAGCTAGCATCAGTAAGATAGCTTTAGCATTCACAGGACGAAATCATTACAGTCTGTTAAAATAAACCAAATAAACCCAATAATAGTGGTGCTTAGGGCAAAACACACATGTATAATTTACATTTTATACAATGTGGTGATGTTAATGTTAGTTACAACGTCCTCAGCCGCCATTTTTGGTTTGAAGAGTCGCCCTCCCTTAGCGCTACGTAGCCAAGATTGCGACCATTTAGGGTGAGAAGTATCCATGGTAACACACTCAACTTTTTGACATTTTTGAGAGCATCATCTGTGTACTCATAGTGCACTACATTTTTCCATACCTCTTAGTGTGAATGCACTTATGCACTCAAAATATTAAGTGTAAAAGTAGCTACAGAAGTTTGTCTCCCTGCTTCCTGTTTCCTGTTTCCTGCCTTTATGCTGATTCTAGACCATCAAGTGCTACAAGGTGCAGCACCTAGATAATGTTGTAAATATATTAATAGATTCAAACACCTCTCTCCTGCTGTAGTAAGATAGACAACAAGCTACAACCTAATTTTAACCTAAATGAGCTGTGGACTAATAACACTGGTCTCTAGGCAACATTTGTGAGTTAATTTGAGCAGAAACTGTGACTCAGTTCACACTCATTCACAAAAAAACCCACACCAGATAATTCAAAATACTCCACACTTAAAACTTATTTTAGTGAGAAACAATATTAAAATTACTTCCAACTTTAACAAGAAGCCTTTAATGTGATGCGACTTTCATGCCGCTCATCACTTTTTAAGAAGAGGTGTTAATTTTGTTAAATAGTGGATGTCTCATTTTGGAATGAAACTCTTCATTTATCTCCAAATGTCAATTAAATTCAAATATAATCAAATATATCTCAATGAATAAAACATTGTGGGTAGCACGTTAGATGAGCTTTCACTTGCTGAGTGTGTGTGTGTGTGTGTGTGTGTATGTGTGTGTGTGGTGGTTTTGGGTCTCTCCCTCTTTCTCTCTCATTATAAGCAGCCTTGAGCATTATAGCAACTCTCTCTCTCTCTCTCTCTCTCTCTCTCTGTCTCCTTCCCCACACACACTCATGTTTGCCAAGCTCTGTGCTAGTTGTTAGTGGCCCCAAACAGTTTCACAGTACATTTAGGGTTTGATCTTGTGCTAGTGATACGACGGCGCAGTATGGCCCGAGCTGTCTGCTACACACTGCGTGAACGAAACCCGTAGATAGATGCGGACAGAAGACCACTTAAAGACCACCAGAAAGTCATCTTTATGCTGGCTGCAGAAGATAACATTAAAGAACTGTTGTTTGAGTTCACATTTACCACCAGACAAGACACAATTTTCCTTCAAAAGGGGGAAACTCTGGTGGGAGCCGACAAGATTAACCCTTTCACCTCCAATCCGCCTGAATTAAAACACATTATTTGGATTGACCCCTTGTGAGGAAGTTGGCCATAACGTTAGAGTTAAAATATCAGACTGCTTTGAATCTAGTGAGAGATTCAACAAGATCTTATAATACACATTACATCATCATATTTAGCATCTTTTCATAGTACTTTCAGCTTGTTAAAGTAATGCATACTGCCATTGTAGCATTGGCAGAGCATCGGTAAGGTTAAAGAGAGAGCTCCATAAACAGAAATACGCAGATTTAACCTTTATTAATCTGTATAATCAAGTTTATTTTGTGTTGCAGTAATGTTAAATGTGATGTTATTCCAAGCAGGAACACTATATTGTCCATTGATGCAAGCAAAAATTGACATTGCTCACATAAAACAAATTTAATATAAAGTACTGTATGCTGACTCAGCTCTTAAAAGGTTTGTTAATGACTCAATTATAAAGACTTTTGTTCAGTAGAAATGAGTTATGTCATAAATTAACCTGAATTATTAAAGTTGAAAGAACATTTCTCCACCTTTTTTTACAGTAATACTGTCTACATGCTTCACTACCAACTTCCTACTTCCTATTTTAACAACTTCCTGTTTCATGTCATGTGCCCTCTGTTTGAACTTGTCCTCTCTCATGAGTCTGAGTCACGTTTTAATGCATGTTTTTCCCCCGTTTTATAACATTATGCTCTCTTTAAGATTTCATAGGATCTAGATGCATTTAGTTTCGGGGACAGTTTGGGCTTGTGTGTATATGTGTGTGTATGTGTGTATTAAAGGGCTCCTTCATAAAGAACTGTCTCTTTGACAAATATTGAGACACTGCAGTGAAGTACCCCTAAAGCCAAAAACTAAACACAAAGCGACCAGCAGCACAGACAGCAGGGGTTTTAGTGCAGAGCTCCAATCAAGTTTTGTCGCTTATTTGGGGGGCAAAGTGGGGGGAAAGAAGAGGGAGGAGCGTTTGGGGTTTGGTGGGGTTGTTGGGGTCCGTCTTTACAGAATTGTCTATCAATAGGTGCAGCCAGTGTCAGTAGTCCTTCTCATCAAACCGGGGCCTGACAAAGAGGCGGCGGCGCATGGGAAAGGGGCAGCAAGGTGAAACTAATGCCATGGATGTTTGATTCATCAGGGCCTCATTGTTGGCGGCCACGGCTGATTGTGAAGGTTCAGTCAAGCAAAAGGGGTGCGGAGTAATCAGTCGGATTTATGGTGCCGAGGGCCTCGGAGAGGAGAGGCAAAAAAAAAAAAAAAAAAAAAAAGCCAGATAGAAGCTGTTTGCAGTGCAGCCGGAACAGGTCTGAAATAGACATACCTCATCTACAGAAAAACAGGTTTAAGATCGGTGTTACTCTCGCCTTACTGCTCTGACAACATGCTGACTGTTGTCCAAATAACAGCGTGTTGTTATGGGAAGTTTTTTAATACTTCCTTGGAAATTTATCACATCTGGAAACTACTAAAAATCTGATTTTTTGTGCAAATTGATGCATGTTCTCTGCATACTGCATGTGCACAAACACACATAATGCATACATTATATACAGCATGATTGAAACCTGCACTTATTATATGAAACTAGCCTTGAAATGAATGAAATTAAGTAAGAAATAAATACTTTACTTCATGTAGAGTGCATGAAAGTAATTATTTGCAGCCCTACTTCTTTATATTGCAGGAAAAGATCATGATGTAGGAGTAAAATACAATATTTCCCTTTGAAATGTGGTGAAGTAGAATAGAAAGAAATATTTGAAGTACAGCACCAACTACCTCAAAGTACTATTTGAGTTCATTTCCATAATTGCCCATTAAAAACATACTGTCTTGAACAGTTCCCAGATGTTTTCCCCAAATGAAGTGAAATTCCATCATACTATTCATTATCTTTCTCTACCTCCATTTCTCTCTCTTTACCCTCCCACCTCATTTTCACCCCTCTCCTGTGCCCTCCTCTTTTCTCTCCCTGCCCTTCTTTCCTTCCTTCCAACAACCTCCATCTTCTTCCTCATCTCCCTCTCCTCATTCAACTACCTTCTCCTTCTTTTCTCCTCCCCTCCATCCCTCCCCTCCCTTCATCCCGCCATCCATCCACCTTTTTCTGATTGGTCGCCGCGGAGGGAAGACAGATGTAGGGCGAACAGCAGCTAAGCCGTTGTACTCTTAAGCCTAATGTGGAAGTTTTATATGCAAAGAGGTGAAGCAGGGGAGGAGGGGAGGGAGGAGGATGGAGTTTGAACTGATTAGGATAATTCCTGCTTTTAATACAGCTGTCCCTCCAGCTTAAGGTAAACCAAATGTTGCCATCGGAGATTAGTGTACCTTGCCTGGTTATTAGCGACCCCCCCCCCCCCTCCTCCTACTACACACACACACACACACACACACACACACATACACATACGTCAGAAACGTCTCTAAAGCCGCTCTGGCTGGCATTAATTTGAGAAAGAGAGAGGCGGGAATGAGAAACAGGAGGGGAGGAGGAAGAAAAGTGTTGCAACTTGATCTTCTCCTGCACCTGTTGGGAAATAGTGTGTGTTGGGTGGAAGATTTAGTGTGCATGTGTGTGTGTGTGAGTGTGTGAGAGTGTGTGTGTGTTCTTGGTTATGCGCCGTCAGAATTTTACTCTCAGGAATTTTAGGGACAATCATTGTAAGTGTTGACATTTCGGCTCATTCTCACTTCAGGATACAACTTTTAGGGTTGAGTTACAGCATGAATGTCATCAATGAAGGTCTTCACGAGTATCACATTTCAAAAGCATTTAGATATTTTAACTTTTAAAAAATGGCTCTTTAAATCACTAAGGTTTCATTTTACATTCCTAGAACTGTAGTGAATTTCTTAGTTAAGTTGAATTAAATAGTTAAATCTTGATTTTCTTGACCCCATTATAAAATTATAATAAAAAACTACAACAAGAAACTGATAAATAATAATCCAAATCCTCCAAAAAATAAATAAATAAGGAGCTAAATGCTAAACACGTGCATGCGAACACTCCTGTGAATGTGTGTGTGTCTCTGTGTGTGTGTCTATGTGTGTCTCTGTGTGTGTGTGTGTGTGTGTGTGTGTGTGTGTGTGTGTGTCTACCTGTGCATCTGTTCTGGCCCATCAGTCGACGAGCTCTCAACCGATCCTGCCAGTTGGTTTAATATCTTCACACCCTGAGGAGAACAAAACACACACTTACACTCTCTCTCTCTCACACACACACACACACAGAGTTTCTCACACTTGGCACCTCATGTCAAATATTATGTCACCCGCTCCCAGCCACGACCGTTAACGCAAACATTAGTAACTGAATACAGCAGACTTGGCTCAGGAATTTTATTTGAAATCCTTTTCAATGCTTAAGCTGCAGAGTCTAATTCAGCTGCACTGAATTAAACAGTTAAACGGTCCAGAACTGCAGCAGAGCGGGAGCACAAACGTCCACCAACGCCCCGAGTCCTGGATGTCAGACTTTCCCACAAGCACACGAGGGCTAAAACTTCCAAACTGTCAGTGGTGGAAACCCCAAAAATGTTCTTTTAATAAACATATCATGCACATATTCAGGTGGTATATTTGTATTCTGAGGCTCTACTGGAGTTTCCTTGCATGATTTCCAGTTATAATATCCTTGTTTATCTTATATTGGCTCTTTATGCAGCCCCTCAGTTCAGCCTCTGTTTGAAACAGGGCGTTTTTTTGCTACTGTCTCTTTAAATCCGCCATCCTGATGAGCCCACTCTGTCAACTTTAAAAACTACTTAAACAAACAGTAGTGCTAGAATATCACTTTAGTTTCTTGTTCTTTCCTTAAAAATGGAAACTTTTTGAAATTATACAAGTTCAAGTCCAAATCTGATCCAAAATATGCAAGTGGATAGTGTGGATAACTTATTGAATGACTTAGCAACCACCTTAGCAACGGCAGACACCTGTTTGTGGGCATGCATGAAAAATCTGACGTGAGTTTAATGGAGAAGTAGAGATAATTCAAACACTGGCTTTTGACTTACAAGGAGTATTTTTCCATTGATATTACAAATAGGTCCAAATTAATGTAGTACTGACATCAAGCAAAAAAAAAAAAAATGTCCTACCTATCTGGTGCCACCTCTTGCCTCAACCAAATAGAGCAGCATTACCACATGTACTGTACAATACAATAATTATAATATTATACAGTCATTTTTGCCAATAATCAATAATGCCAAGAGTCCCATAATGTATGATAATCTGATCATTTTAAATCATTTGGATCTTACGTCTGTGTTTATGCATCTCTTCCCATGTGATGTCTTTACAGCCTCAGATTACCCCATTCCTTCAAACTACAACAGCAATGTGTTAATTTTAATTGTGGCTAGATTTGTAGTTGGTATCAAAATATAATTCATGTGATTTCTGATTAGACATTTACATCTATTTGTTCTCTTGGTTGTGGCTTGCATTCGATTCATTCCCTGAAAATATGATCATTTTAAGCCTCTGTTACGATACTTTAACATTTCCCCATCTGGCATCACTGAAACAGAGTATTTCCAGTAGGGGAGAGAGTGTATCTGTCTCCTGTTATGTGCTACATGTGTGAAAATCCAACCTATCAGCCAACACAAAAAGAAGCTCAGAGATAAAAAACCTCCAATATGACCAAAAGGCTGTTACATAACATGATAGTCTGCAGCTTTAATATCAGTTTATTTTAGGTCATTACTCCTTTTCACCCAATATATGACTTGTTTTCAGACATATTATTCATTAATGATATATAAAACATAGATGTGGAAGCTTATATTTTATTTTGAAATGATTTCCTTCCTGTTTTTTTTTTTTTTTTTTTGTGGAGCAGTATTGGTTAGATATTTCAGTCTTATTTGCAATAAAAACCCTTCAACTTACAGGAGTTGATGGAATAAGAGTAACCTCTTTTAAGCAGTGGTTAGTAAGTATTTTAAATACTATGTGACCTAGTTCTCACACGTGTACTGTAGCTGTCACAGAATCAACCCTAATTTCTAAAGCAAGCTACTTTTGACAAAAAAAAGGGAGGAGAAATCCTTTGCCTGGAGCATTTGAAGTGAACGTGTGAAGATTTCCTCCCAAATGAGATAACCACTGACAACTGAAGCGACATCAAAAGGTACTCAATTAAAACAAATTATGGCAATTTTCCAGGGACAGTAGGTGTATCTTAACTCTTTGGCTGACAAAATGTTTTATACGCTTTAGGCTGATATATTACCTGATATCTTCAACTCCTGCTGGAATGAATACAAAGCAGGTTGTTACAGAAAAAAAATAAAAGTCTTATTAGATAATTAAAAGTCCCAGTTAGTTCCTGGAAGCGGTAACTCTATATGCAAACTTTTTTTTTCCTTTTCTTTATGTAACAAAACAGCCAGACCCGAAACCCAATATTTTGTTGGACCACATCGGGATTGGATCGGGTCTGGTTATTTTCACATGTTAATTAATAAAGAAATGTCTGTCTTTGTGTCTCTGACTGTGCCAGTTGTCTGGTGGGAAAGAAGAAAAAGACACAGATTGAAGCCAAAAAAATCTTGCATTAGATGAAATAAAGGAAAACTTTGCCTTCAGATCTCTGGTTTCGGGGCTTAGATCTTTAGTTTTGAGGTAGTGCAGGGGTTTAACTGAGTTGGAGGGGGGCTAAAGATGTAGCTGAGGTACACTAACTACCTTTATGAGCATCTTCACTGCCACTTTATGATATCTTGAAATATTCATACTGACAAAAGCCATGTGTGAGACATTTGGGGCAGATTAGACTTCCTGTTTTATGGCTAAACCTTGAAATTCGCTCCAATCAGGTATAACAGAGGTGAAAGATTTTAATAACTTTCCATCTTCAAGGTCTTAGATGACACTGAGTGAATATGTACGAGGCGTGGAAATGATGGAAATGGCGATAATGGTGCCGAAATCGAACATTTAAATAAAAATAGCTGACTTCCGGTTGGAGTTAGGATATGGGTCCAAGAGACTTTTTTATGCGTCTTTACATGATACATATGCATACCAAATTTCATTCATCTACACCAATCTGGAGCGAGGGGCTCAATTTTTACATCTCTTTTTGTCCCTTACTAATATGATTGCTCAAATGCATGAATTACAGCAAGATATTAAGTAGTATTATAGTTCAAATAGTAAATATTTTGCACCTAGTAAGTGGAAAACCTACCTAATAGAGCTTAAGGCAACCACAATAGGTCAGAGAAGTTTATCAGGCCTTTCAAATAACATGTATGTTTTCACAGGAAGACTGGAAGCTCCTCTCGGTAGCCAACAGACAACAGTCCTGTCACATTCAGGAAGGCTTCACTGGATAAAATAATAAAAGGTAAAGAAACAAACACACGTACGCAGAGGCAGGAATGCTTCACTGACAGATTGAATCACACAGAAGTGAACGCTCAGTCGCAGGAAACCATCAGAGGTGATAACACCGTTCATTTCTGCCTCCCTGACATGTGAAAAGACGGTTCGTTTGGCTAATGCTCAACAATAATACACCACACACACACACACACACACACACACATGCTTATACGCTACATGAAGGTCAGAGGGCAGAAGAGGAGAGAAATCATTACAGATACTGACCCACACAAACGGATGATTACCACGACGACGGAGCTGCGTGGATCGATGCGGAACAATTCGCTCCATTATCAGGGTTGGATAGTTAGACAACATACTTACTATGTGTTAAATAAGAAGATAAAAAGCTGTTGGTTGGTTATAGCTGCCACGCTGAGGGAAACCATAAATAAAGAGATAAAAAAAAAAAAAAAAAAAAAAAAGGAAGAAGTATTTAATAGACTGAATAAAAAGTTGAGCAGTCAGGAGTTTGTTGTGCTGGATGAGGAATGAAGAATGGCCTCACATGTCCTTAAGCAAAAGCATTTAAAGGGTAATTTCAGTTTATTACAATATGGGTCTGATTTGCGTATAGCTCTTGCCATCGTTTCATTGTACTCACCACAGTCACTGAGGAGATGTGGGAACTAAGCGATGCTGCTATGACCAAGAAACACGAGCATAAGTATGTTTTCTGCTAATGTTTTCAGTCAACCAGAGTCAAAAGGAAAGATTCTGCATTTCTCCATCTATCTTTTTTAATCTTACTAGTGTGGAGAAGACATCTAAATAAATAAATACTTTAAATATTTTAGGGACTTATGTCTGGAAAGGAATCATAAATCCTACTGCTACTGCACTGAGTACGAAAGGTCAAAGGTGAAACATGCTATCTGCTTGTTAACTGTGATGAATGCTAACAACATAAACTATTTTACAGTTCATGTTCATTTTTCTGTCTGAATCATACTTACTGCTTATGTTTCTTGTCAATGTCGCCACAATCACAACTCTAAGTGACAGTCTTGTTAAGTAAAATGCTGTTATCACTGATAGGAATGTAGCCAAAACTACTGAGTCCTATCTTATAATAAAGCAGAATTACCCTTTAACCCTGAGAACTGTCACATCAGCAGCTAAAATCAGGACTGTAGTTGTGTTTGAAAGCTTAAAGTTGAAGAGTGTAAACTGAATGGATGGACTGGAGATGTATATGTTACTTATGCACTCAAGATCTGGCCCTCTTCCCTGAGATCTGGGATGCACTCCTCCTATCTGTTATTCTCATTACTCTTTGTTTCACAAAGTCCTTGTTTACATCCTAATAAGTAAATCTGACTTGACTTGCACACAGTTCCAGTTGAGCTAAGAGGGAGCAGAGGCGCGATGGCTACAGGCGGGTCAGTGGGTTAATCACACTTGACTCGGAGCTCATTGCGATTGTCTGGACCACTTTAGACGTCGAGCGCAGACCTTTCAGCGGAAATCCCATTAACCTGGCGAAAAGACCATTTAAACACGGTGACTGGAGAACCGATTAGGTTCAATTTGAGATTCCCACTAAGCGGTGCATGGCGCTCAGCCAGAGTGAGCGTTGAGATACAAGCGAGGCTGCAGTGTGTGTGAACTTAACCCAGGCCCTGTAAGGTAACTCAGCAGGAAGACTATGAACACAATAACATCTGTATCTCCCACTTACATGTTGATTTCCTAGAGGCAGTAGCATCAAATCTGAAAGAAGAGTGTACATCTGCTTTTAACCAAAGAAAATCATTCCAGATGTAGCATTAAAACATCATTATATGTCTTAAAAAGTGCACAGTTTAAAGCTTTATTATATAAAACATAAGGATACTTCATTATTAGTGGAATAAAGTGTTTGTCTGTCAGGTTAAAATCCTTCAAATATGAGGAATAATCAACAAACAAGAACAAGGAGATGACATCTAACGCTGCGTAATAATTCACGCCATCCCTGAAGGATGTATGCCTACGAGTTCAAACATTGTCTAAAGCTCAAAGTTTGCACCACTGCACCGCTGCTCATTGCATTAAGGTTTGCAGAGACGAAGGTAAGCGAGAGCGACTTCATGCGTTTTATCACACGGCAATGATCACACGTCACATAGCATCGATGTCACATGGAATAATGCAAAAGGGTAAAAAAAGGTATGCTTGTATGCTAATGAAACGGAGCTTTTTCCACCCTTAGTATACAAAACAAGCCTCTTTGGTAATAGCAATAAAAAATAGCAATAAAGAGATTATTAGTGTCTCAGAAGTAAATATTTTAAATCTTTGTCATTTTCCGCTGACCTAAAACATAAAAAAAGAAACAAAAATCCCCTCTGTGGTCACGCATTGCTTCATGCTCGGCTTTTTCTGGGAAAAAAAAGAAGTGCAAGAAGTACAAAGTGCCGACAAACTTTTTTGATATCACATCTTTACAAGTCAGTCGATGCTTCAGATCACGCAGGGTCCCTCGTTCATTTTGCATTGATGCCGAATGTCTAATTTAGATACTTGCTCTGGCCTACTTCATCAAACGACTGCAGGGTTATGGAGGTTATGAGGTTTATAAAAGATGAAATGATCAGATATTCACCATTTGAAAAAAAGAAGTGACATCTCCAGCGCCTTTCATAAAATCATCACCAGTATAGAAGTTGTGTGAGAGATTGATATTCCTCAAATGTTAAAAGGAATTAGCTGTTTTTCATTGGGGCTTGAACATACTGTACAAGCTTTATAGATGCTTTAAAGATTGCCTACAGACATATTTTAACATGTATATAAAATACTTTACTTTGAATAATAATTTGGTGTCTGATATGTTTTTTTTCCACCCTACAAAAATAAGTTAAATTGTCTTGTTAAAATCCTTAGAATGACGTCTCCGCCTTCTCCAATCATTAAACATTCAAGAATCTATAAATATGCAAATGTATTTCATTTCTAAAGTTTTCCTGTTGGACACGAGACGTCTCCTACTTCACCGTAAAGTCCATTCTTCAGTGTTAAGTTTGTACATTACGATTGTTTAACCCTCCTGTTGTCCTCGAGTCAAGGAAGGACGTTAGGAAGGGAGGAAGGGAGGAAGGAGGGAGGGAGGAAAGAAGGAAGGAGGGAAGGAGGGAAGAAGGAACAGTCAAAACAGATGGGGTTAATTTGACCCAGGAGGACGACAGGAAGGTTAAGAGGAATATTGGACCAGAATGGAAGGAGGGAGCCAGGGAAGGAAAGGAGGAAAGGAGGGAGGAAGGAAGGTAGAAGGAAGGATGAAAGGAAGGAGGGTGGGAAGGACAGAAGGAAGGGAGGAAAGAAGGAACAGTCAAAACAGATGGGGTCAATTTGACCCGGGAGGACGACAGGAAGGTTAAGAGGAATATTGGACCAGAATGGAAGGAGGGAGCCAGGGAAGGAAAGGAGGGAGGAAGGAAGGCAGAAGGAAGGTAGAAGGAAGGAAGGAAGGAAGGAGGGAGGGAGGGAGGGAGGGAGGAAGGAAGAAAGGAGGGAAGAAAGAAGGACAGAAGAAAGGGAGGAAGGAAAGGAAGGAAGGGAGGAAGGAAAGAAGGACAGAAGGAAGGAAGGAAAGAAGGACAGAAGGAAGGGAGGAAAGAAGGAACAGTCAAAACAGACGGGGTCAATTTGACCCGGGAGGACGACAGGAAGGTTAAGAGGAATATTGGACCAGAATGGGCTTCCAAATATTGTTAATCCTATGTTCAAATTTTATTTAGTCTTAGTTTTTGAGGTCAGTGTTAATAAGATAATAATAAGTAAATGTGCCCCATTGACTTAATAACAGCTGTTTAGAAAGCTAGTTCACATGCAATCAATATTAAAGGTTAAACAAGACAAGGTTTGCTAGAATAACAACCACCATGATATGAAAAGGTAATATGATACACTGCTACTTTAATCAATACAGCTGTCTACATCTACACAGGCTCGCATTTCACTTAAGCTACATGCACATTAACCTGACAGGAAGTCTATTCTCCTCTGTTTTCATGCATGTTACTACAGTTTTAGGCTCTGAGTGCTTCCGAACATGGGTGACCTACACTCAACTCTGCACCTGAACGCCTCCTGAGTGGACGCACAGACGGAGCAGACCCTGATGCTGCTGCTCTGCTAATGTCTGTAATATTTTGTCTCCTCTTATTTTTTAAACTAGATTTTAGTCTTATTTTATTTATTTAACAATTCAGCATGTTGATACAGTCACAGTTAGTGTTTCGTGATCATTTTAGGTACAGTTTTTGTTACTTCCAAACTATTTATGATGTCATAAATCATACTTGAGGGCTTCCGGACTTGGGTGACCTACACTCAACTCTGCACCTGAACGCCTCCTGAGTGGACGCACAGACGGAGCAGACCCTGATGCTGCTGCTCTGCTAATGCTAATGCTAATGCTCAAGCTACACCTCCAAATGAGTCTGTTATTGCGTCATCGTCTTGTCTTATAGTATTTGTAAAATAATTGTAATGTCATAAATCATACTTGTAGGTGGTGTCCCTCTTAAATTTTGATTTTCAATGAGCACAGAGAAAATTTCAAGTGTCATACTCTGCACATGCATCATCAGCATCAACTGTAGGAGCAAGTTAGTAGCTTTGTTTTAACCCTTGTGTCGTCCTCCCGGGTCAAATTGACCCCGTCTGTTTTGACTGTTCCTTCTTTCCTTCCTTCTTTTCTCCATCCTTCCTTCCTTCTGTCTGTCCTTCCTCCCTCCCTCCCTCCGTCTTTCCTTCCTTCCTTCCTTCCTTCCTTCCTTCCTCCATCCTTCCTTCCTTCTTTTCCTTCCTCTATCCCTTCCTTCCTTCCTCCCTCCTTCTCTCTTTCTTTCCTCCCCCCTACCTTCCTCCCTTCCTTCTTTCCTCTGTCCTTCCCTCCTTCCTTCTTTCCTCCCTTCCTTCCTCCTTTCCTTCCGTCTTCCTCCATTCCATCCTTCCTCCCTCCCTCCATCCCTTCCATCCCTTCCTTCCTCCTTTCCTTCCTTCTTCGTCCCTTCCTTCCTCCTTTCCTTCCTTCCTCCCTTGACTCAAGGACAACAGGAGGGTTAATGCAGAGGGACTTTAGACTTTATGTGTTATGTTTGAATTAGGACTCAGTAGCAAATAGATGGATTCTGCTGGTTGACACTAAGAACCCTTCAGAAATCGTTGTGTTGTGCAAAATTTCAGCCAAGACTCTGCTTCTTGTCCTTCACCTGCCATCCCAAGCTCTTTCAATGCTCACTTTACAAGATACTTGAACTAATTCAACCCCAATTTGACCCTAAAAAAGAACCAGATAACAACTGCGGTCCAGTCATCAGTCTGTACTGCTGTTTGCCAAAGACGATCTGTTAACGTGTGCAGTTTAAAGATAAGATTTTTCACCTCCCAAACTCCCTGCGGGGATGATTAATCACATCAAATCTGATGAAAAACTCTGGGCCAAAGTGGACAAGAGTTTATCCTCAAACAATATAAGAACCAAATAATTATCTACAAAAGAATAAAAGGAAGACACACGCTCTTGTTATAAGTATGCGATGCAACCTTCCAATGTGCTGTCACAATTTATAAAAACTGCTTTCATCTGTTTCTGGCTTCACAAACTTTCGTCTTCCTAGTTATACTTTTGGGACACGCTCTTGTATCATGCCAAGGTTTGACACACACACACACACACACACACACACACACACACACACACACACAAGGTTATGTCGACTTTTTAAAAAGAACAAATAAGTGACTGGAGTAAATCTAAATTCCACTTTTTTTTTTTATTATTGTCCTATGAGGTTTAAAAACTGGACACAAATGATCATTTTAATTAAAAAGAAACAAGCCTGACATGTTAATTATTTCCAAAATGTGACTCTACCTGAACAAATAGAAGTAAATGAACAATGACAGCACCCCATGTGACTCCCCTTTCTACATAATCAAACTGAGGTGTGGGAGGTGGTGGGGTGGAGGGGAGGTAGAGAGGTGGGGGGGGGGGGGGGGGTTGCTAGTGTGTATGTGAAGCTCTGACAGCCTCGACAGTTGGGATGGGCGACTGCCAAGCTGCTGCTAAATATACACAGGGGTCAGTCTCTGGCAGTTCCTCAGCTTTGTCAGAGCCGCGCTTCAGGTTTTCTGATAAAAGAGGTTTCTGCTCGCTGAAGTCAAGTGACAGTTGTGACAGGGGAGAGGTCGCGGGTTTGGGGACCTCTATGTGTGTGTGTGTGTGTGTGTGTGTGTGTGTGTGTGTGTGTGTGAGAGGACCTGACCTGTCGGAGGTTGATAGGCACTAGGCGATGAGGGGTGGGAGTTGTCACAGAGGTCCCCAGATATCCAGCCAAAAGGATTGAGGTTCTCTGTTTCTTTCCTGCCTGGGATTTGTGTGTGTGTGTGTGTGTGTTGTTACATTATACACTATAAAAAATATCTGCTTCAGTAAGTGATTTATGTTTAATATTAAACCTTGAAATGTTAATTTTTAACAGCGAATATTAGGAGAAAAACATGTGTCAATTGATCAGTTAGTCAACATATTAAAAAAAAGAACAAATATATGACAATTAACTATGTTTGTTAATTCAATATATTTGTATTTAGGCCTACTAATTGGATTTGTTCTTGTCATATTGGGCTCTGAGAACTTATGGCAGGTATTTATTTTGAACATTTCATGAATAAAAAATCAATTAATTAGAAATAATTAATAGATAAATGTCGAGTGAGAGTTTTTGTGTCAGCTGGAGTGCTATTTCAAAGTATTATATTTAATTTAGAGTCATTTAAGTTATCTTATTTAAGCTGATTTTATTATTAATCCATCCATCCATTTGAAGTGAGCTGAAATCTCTCATTTAGCCAATTTAAATATGTCAAATTCATCATTTCCTACAAGATTATCACAACCTGCAGTATGTCAGTGTCTGTGTTTGTTTGGTATTTGTTTTGTTTGACACCCACCACAGCTGAGCAGACACAGACACAGAACATAGCGCCACCTACAGATAATAAACCTTATCTGAACAAGCCAAGAAGGAATGTATCACCATCTCATGCACATAGTTTAATTAACAGGTGATTTTTATAAGAGGAGCAGCACAGAAATATGCAAGAGTAACACTTGTGGTGGTGGTGGACATTTTTTGCAGCGTGCCTCTGTGTGCATGCATTTGCCTGTGTGTGTGTGTGTGTGTGTGTGTGTGTATGTGTGTGTGTGTGTGTGTGTGTCAGCAGAGCATTGATGAACTCAGCACAATGTTGAATGGGACTGTTTTGGCAGCTGAGACAGCGGGGCCGAACCTGCGGGTCAGAGATAAACGCCCCTTGCAGCTCTGAGCCGGGGCGAGAGGACGTCCCATCAGAGACGAGGGAGAGAGCACAGGAAAACAACTCGCTGAGGGGGCAAGCGACGGTGACCGAGAGGTTACACTCACGGGCCTGTGAGCGGAAAGTTGCTGGTTGAAATCCCAGAGCTGCATTGGGGACTCATCTCCTCGCTCCTTTATTCACAGCTGAAGCAAGCAATGTGTCTGACAGCTCTTTTTAGCTCAAATATTCAGTCTCTTAGTCAAATTGTCTGAGTGCCAGGAAATTCCAGGTAGGCTTGCTTTCTAAAGAATAGCATTCAAACACTTGTGAAATTAACATTTATCAGAGGACAGCAGCTCTTTGCCGCTCTGTCAAATCACCAGGTTTGCACAGCTGCAACAACAGACTCCTTTAAAAAGTCTCAGCATCTACAGTACGCATGCATGTCACACACAACCACTGATGTGCAAATACTTGTGAACAAATCTGCACTTACACACTGGAAAACTACCCAGGAAGTAGATGAAGCCATGAAAAGGAGTGCAAGACTTTCCATTAAGACATTTAAATGAGCAAATATGAGGAATTGATTGGCTCCAGATAGCTGAGAAATAAGCATGTTGCAACTTTCATGAGGTGAAGGTGAAGATTTTGAAGGAAGGTGTGCAGACTGAGACAAAAAGGCTTAAAGAAGACATTACTACCTTTGCTTTCAGTCAATGTAAAAACACATGACACCTAGTTAATGTCAGATACTTTAACCCTTTATCGGACTATATTTGGTAACTTCCTTAAACGTCCAAAATAGCCTCCCCCCCTTGCCTCTCTGTGAGGTTGTAGAACAATGTGGATTTTTTACATACAGTATGGACTTCTACAAAAATGATTTACCTTAGACCAGCAAAAAAAAGCATATATGGTAACTTAATTGACCTTGATTTGCAACATAAACATGAAAAAGTTTGAAAGAAAGTCACAAAAAGTCATGTAATATCCCCCAATGAGTGCCCTAATAAGGGAATAGGAGGGAATATATATATTAATTATCTTTATTATTATACGAAAAAACAACTAAATGTGTACAAATCCAAATCAATTAAAGGGTTTATAACATCTGTATATGTTACATGTTAGCCACTGTAAAAGGAGAAAGAGCTAATTAAAGTAGTGTTTACTTTTAAAGGACATTATGATTTTTTTTTTCCTTTTTAAGCCGGCGTCACTTTATGACTCACCGCAGGTCGAGAGGAACGCTGCCTGAACAGCACAGCGAACATAAATGAACTTGAACCTGTATGATTCAGTCACCAGGAAGCGGCCTAATCACCGCGAGGAAACGATAAGGTTGGTGCTTGATGTTTGCAAGCAGGAAGCCGGGCGGAGGTGACCGCTCCGCTTAAACACGCAAAACCTGCCAAGATTCAATCTACTCTTGTTTTTTTTTTCTACAAGCGAGAGGCATTCTCAAGATCAGACGACTTAACACACGCAAAAAAAAGGCCTTGGAGAATCACTGACTGGAAGCTTGAAGCTGCATTTAGGAAGGAAGTGAGAATACAGTATGATGTGCAGACAAAGGTTATTACTTCATTGTAGAAATGGAAGCTGTATGATTAAGGGGAGGCTCAAAACAACTGAGCTCAGCAGACCCTCGCAGGGTAAGCTGAGGTAAGACTAGAGAAGTGGCACGTTTCTGTAGCTTCAACTGTCACTTTGAAACACTAAAGCATCCTTGGCCAAAGCAGCTGCAAGGTTGCTGTTTTGCAACTGAGCATGAACTCTGTCCTTTTTACTTAAGAGGAACACATGAGGGGAAATTCTGCTCTGGCTACCAGTCAAGGTTCAAGTTATTACTCCATATCTTATTATGGTCAAATTTTTTTTTTTTTGCAATGACAGTAAAGACATCAGATGTAATATTAGTTGATAGGGTTACAACTCTGGAGAGAATTTGCAAGATCTGGATAGCAAGAATCAACTTCTCGTGGCTTGAAGGGACATGAGGAGGTGTAAGAAAGGTGAAAAGTTGAAAAAACCTGCTCTTCCATCGGGGTGTGTTTTGCCGGCCACGTTTTCCTGATTCCACTGACTCACGGGTGTTATGAACGCAAACTGAGACACTGCAGTGCACCTTCTGACAGATGACTGATAGTGAATCTGAAAGAAAAAGCTGCTTTGGAAAAACAATGGAGGCAACAGAGACCTAGCTCCCAAAACATTTATTTTTTTGGTGTGCGTGTGTGTGTGTGTGTGTGAGTCAAATAGCTCTGGTGCTTCTTACTGATGGCATACAGATGGAGTTTTGTAGGATATGAAGCTTTAAGAATGGGATCATCATCATATTGTGCTAGAAATAAGTCAAATAAGTCAACTTACAGATATAAAACTGTGTAATTTGGTGCATCACTCCTGTGAACATGAGCAGCAACCACTACAGCTCCTAATACTGTAGATCCGTCACTACTGATGAACCATCTGACATAGAAACTAATCATTAAAGGGGAAAGCAAAAAAAAAATGGTAATTTTGGTAGTTATGAGTTCAGCACAGTTACTCCAAAGCAATTCAAATTTAGAGCAATTGTGCAGGAATTACTCTCCTTCCATTGTTGCCATCTTCCAATATCTCTGCACCTACGTAATATAAAAAGTCTAATTACACCCCTTCATTATCAGATTAGCAGGAATATTACAGAAACATCGTGAGAGGCGAAATGAAGCTTTGCTCTCAGCAGCTGCACCGAGTCTTGGAGTTTAACAGGGGCAAGCTCCGAGGTGCAAATAAATGGGGAGTGTAAAGCAAGGCTCGGCTGAAAAACTGCATACCTGCACAGCAAATCTCTCCTCTGTAAATAACCAGAGCCCAGTGTGCAGCAAATAAAGAAGCACAAACATGTTTTGGAGGAATAATCTGACTGCCACGGAGGGCTGGCATTACACCTTTCATCTCGACGTTAGAGAGAGTGGATTTGGCTTTCCATCACGAGGACAACACAAACTAACGCGGCGAGAATGGAGCGAAGGTTTTGATCTTCCCCGCCGAGAGAGGCCGCATCCGAGCAGTTAGCAAAATGAATTGAATCAGCGGGATTAACGGCACCTGTAAAGACCTGTCAGGCAGATTTACAGGCCCCGCTGATAAGCTGGCGGCGAGGGATAAATACGCCTGGTGTCCCGTCGGCTGCCAGCCAGTCAAAGGAAACCATCCACCCACCCCCCCTCCACCACCCCCTCCTCCCCCTCCTCTCTCACTCCCGGACTCTCTTTTTTCGTTTTCACCCCAGAGCTGCTAGACACCTCCACCTTTGATAAGGTAAACATCAGTCTTGACTCGGGATGCAGAGGTGAAAGCTGACTGCAGGATGGTGGAGACACGCTTTCAGGGCTGATGAATGCAGTCAGAAAACAGGCGGACTCTCTGTGTGTGTGTGTGTGTGTGTGTGTGTGTGTGTGTGTGTGTTGATGCCTGTTTGGATATCAAAGGTGAACACACCCTCGCTGTCAGGTGGAAAAGCTTCTATCATCTATCATGTCGGCTTTTTCAGAAGCCTGTTTCTCTATGTCACATGACTTTTTTTTTTCTGAACCCAGGGGAGAATGGAGTAAATAAACATATGTGCAAATGTTGATATTACAAAAAAAAAGGGAAGTTACAAAAGGGGCTGCGGTTACTACTGAAGCCACAAAGGTCATGTTCTCTATAATATTTCTTAAATTCGGGGAAATTTAATAACCTAATAAGGCATTTCCTTCCTACAATGATAAATATAGTGAAATTGAAACTATTTTAAAGCTGATATATGATTTTTTAGATTAAATGTATTAAAATTGGACTTATTTTTTAGCAGTGTGAATGATGAAGGCTCTGAAACAGGATTTAGACCAGGGGTGTCAAACATGCGGCCCGTGGGCCAGAACCAGCCCATTGAGGAGTCCAATCCAGCCCGCTTTGCTTCCTGTCGTCTATTCCTCCCTTTCTTCCTTCCATCTTTCCTTTCTTTCTGTTTTTCTTTCCTGTCTTCTCTTCCTTCCTTCCATCTGTCTTTCCTTCCTTTCTTTCTTTCTTTCCTTCCTTCCATCCTTCCTTCCTTCCTCCCTTTCTTCCTTCCATCTTTCCTTCCTTCCTCCCTTTCTTCCTTCCTTCTTCCCTTCCTTCCATCTATCTTTCCTTCCTTTCTACTTCCATCTTTCCTTCCTTCCTCCCTTTCTTCCTTCCATCTTTCCTTTCTTTCTGTTTTTCTTTCCTGTCTTCTCTTCCTTCCTTCATTCCATCTATCTTTCCTTCCTTTCTCCTTCCATCTTTCCTTCCTTCCTTCCTTCCTCCCTTTCTTCCTTCCATCTTTCCTTTCTGTTCTTCTTTCCTGTCTTCTCTTCCTTCCTTCCTTCATCTATTTTTCCTTCCTTTCTCCTTCCATCTTTCCTTCCATCTTTCCTTCCTTCCTTCCTTCCTTCCTTCCTTTATTTTAATGATCCGGCCCACATAAGATCAAATTGGGCTGTATGTGGCCCTTGAATGAAGATGAGTTTGACTCCTCTGATTTAGACAATCCTATAGGGAATTATTTAACCCTTACATGCTGTTCAAAGTCAAATTTGAGCCATTTTTACATTTGACATCTGCAAAAACATCTAATGTGAGCCACACTATACAACAATAGAAATAATTTTGTGCAGCTGATACACATTTTTATAGATATGTAAATGTAGAAGTTTGACCTCTGTTCAAATATCAGCATTCAAACATGTTGTTGTCTTCTTCATATTCCTGGAGCAGAACATAATGATTGTAAATCCATCATCTTTTCTCCCATAAGATGAATGAAACATTTATTAATGATTGATGGGAGGGTTTATGAATGTGAGAGATTAAATATGAGTCAGAATATGAACAGTATGTAAGGGTTAAACATATCAAATGTGTCAAAAATGTGTCAGGTTGCTATGGAGATTTAAGAGGAATGGGTTTTTAAGGTTTCACACACCATCCAAGCTTCCACATCTGTCTATAAATGTGCCTGTGTTTTTTTGTGTTCCCACATTAATGCATATGTACACGTCTTTGTTAAATGTGCATATGTGTGTGTGTGTGTGTGTCTCTCTCTCTCTCTGTGTGTGTGTGTGAGTGTGTGTGTGTGTGTGTGTGTGTGTGTGTGTGTGTGTGTCTCTCTCTCTCTCTGTGTGTGTGTGTGTGTGAAGACAACAGCTGTCCTGATCCGTCCGGAAGAGTATAAAGTCCAAGAGAAGAGCCGAAGCGGAGATGCTTTGCCAAATTATGTTCCCATGGAGCCACGAGCACAGAAAAGGAAGCTCAGCATGTCATCACAGAGATGAAGATGGTATTATTGTGTACTTTAGGAATCCAGGAGAAGTAATGTTAAATTTATGAGTGGCTTTGGATGAATTATATTATCATTTTGGGACATAATTACACTCTACCCATCTCTCTCACTGCATTACAGTACAGCACGTCCCATTGGCAAGAACAGACCCACCTCTGTCTTATATATGAAACACTGCTTGTTTCTGCAGTGTGTGACATCTAGAGAGGGGACTTAAACTTTTCACAGGGCGAGCACCGGCTCTGTCAAAAGACAACTCCCGCTGTAACAGTCACTCTGAGGTCATGTGAATCAGTGACAAGCTGCAGAGAAAAATCAGCACTGTGGCACTCAGGGGTGTTTCTCCTCCTAGTTCTCTATCCCTTTCTCTCTCTCTCTGCTGTATAAAAAAAACCATAGAGGAGTCAGACAAATTAAAACTGGCAAAATATAAACTTAAGTGATGAAAAGAAAGAAAGTGGGAGTATGTCTGTATTTCATCTATTTCATTCGCTTTTTTTAAAACCATATCTTTTTACGTTTTGCTCTTATTTCTGTATATTTTTATTTTTGGCGTCCAAAAGTCTCTCATGATTTTTACTGTTATTCTTTAGTGTGTTTGGCAGTCACCTGTAAAGCACAACGCTGTACAAATAAGGTTTGATTTGATTGGTTTGATTAACATGGGAAAAGATTTATAATAAAAAAAAAGGAGGTAGATCAAATATCCAGTGAAAAAGAAAGTGTTATGGTGAAACTATAAAAAAAAAAAAATACAACATTCAAGTTCCCTAAGTTCCCTTCTGAACACACACAAAAGTAGATGTGTCCCCATTGTATCTCTGATTAGTAGAGTACTGGACTTAGATCAACCTCTTGGTGTGGTGAGTTCACTTGTGCAGGAGTGTATCCTCCCAAAGCTAACATAAAACCTTCACCTCTTCTCACAGCTGGACCTGTTCTTGTGTGGCCGACCTCTGAGCCGGCAACCTCACAGAGCTCATTTCTTCACAACAACTCGGGAGATACGACTCGATGAAAACTTATTGAGGTTGGTTTACGCATCGAGGGTAAAAAAAAAAAAAAAAAAATGCACCTCTGAGTCGAGCGTAATTGAAAACATCAGTTCAGTACATTTACAAGAAGACTGTAAAAAGCTCTCCTGGCTGTGACATAACAGAGCACAGGAGGATAGCATATCCTGCCTGTTTGTTTAAGTATGTGAAAGCAGTTTATGATGGTCAGTTACTGTGTCCACTTACTCCATGTGATTTATATCCGCCGTGCAAAGGAAGCTTCCTGCAGGAGGGATTGAGATGCGACAAGCTGCAACCATCCACGGCGACCCGGGACGCGGTCCAGTGTCGGCATGTAGGCCACGTCCCTGGTGGACATGTTCTCATGGTGAGGTAATCAATGATGTCACCGCCGAGAGCTGCAGGTGGAGAACGGACAGGGGACCAAAAAAAAAAAAAAAAAAGAGCATGAGTTTCTTCTTTTTTCTTTTGCACATGTTTGCTCTCAAACCAAAGCACAGAGAGCTGGCTCACAACAGCAACTGTTTGAAAAAAAAGCTATTTTTATTGCTGTCAGGTTTGCTGTATGACTTAACGTTTACATGGTTGTTAGGCGTCTTTTCCGGTTGGACAAATCCCAACTCATTGCTGCCGGCCAAAATGTGATGTTTTGTTTTTCCCTGGAATTTTAAAGTGAAGGTGATGTCTCATAAGTTTCTGATTTATTTCAACTTTATTGATGGAGACAGACAGTTCAGTTCATTGAACCGTCTAGTGTTAGAATAGGATAAGCTATTTAGCCAAAGGCATGCGGACGCCACGAGGGATATCTTAATCCTATAGAGTCCAATGTTTTAAACAATAGACTTCTTTTACCTTCATAAAGGTTAGCAGAGGGCTTTTTCCTGTTCTGTTTGTTTTCTTTCCTTTTCCACGCATTAAGCCAGATTCAATAAAAATATGGTTTTCCCAGTTTGGTCTGGAGTGACTTGACTAGCCTGCACAGAGGCATGACCTCGAGCCCATCCAACACCTTTTGGATCAACTGGAATGCCGACTGTAAGCCAGGGCTTACCACCCAACACCAGTGCTGGACCTCATTAATGCTCTTGAGACTGAAATGGGAGCAGATTTCTGCAGCCAGGATCAAAAATGTTGAAAAAACAGTCGATTAATGCCCATAGCTTTGGAACAATGAATGAAATTCCTTTAAGGTCTCAGCACGCTTATTGCACATCTCAGTGCAACTCAGATTTGTGTCACTGTGGACAAATCTACACTTACTGTACAGACCGGTGAACTAAGCAGGAAGTGGATGAAGCCACAGAAAGTTGTGCATCTCCTTCCAACTTTCTACAATAGCATTTAAATTAAGGACACCTGAACAATGAATGCTCAGGTGTTCTCACACTTTAAACCATGCTGTGTACACTATAAAACACATCATTTGGCATCTTTTAGGGAGCTTTATTGTCACTTTAACAAGAAAAAAGGGTTTACTGGGTGTAGCCTCTTTAGGCCCAAAAAACCTGTTCCAACATGACTGTTTAAGCAGATATAAGTCACAATGCTGTAAGTTTTGAAGGTACATGGATTTCCCCTAATGGCAACAATAAAACCGTTCCATCATCAGTGCTTCTCTCCACATGAGCACTGTGTCCTGTGGAATCCTCCCAAAATAATCACCAAATGAAATAAAACTTGGATTTTCATGACAGCACACTGTACGTCATGTAAATTAAACGACCGTACTAACAATCCAGTGGCTTGTATTTCACCTAGAGCTGCATGACGAGTACCTGAGTGTGTTTGAAACAGAAAGCGAAGCTCAACATGCTGAACCCTCCAAGGACCATCGTGTGGATACATGGGTATTGTAATTCCACCAGAGCATCGCTGGCACGGCTGCAGTCTTCTCAGAGCTATACAGTTGAATGTTTACCCGTATTCCCCACTGGTCTGGAATATTATATATCTGTAAGAGGTAATGTTTTTTAAAGCCATGACCAAATGTGTTTGGATTGGCCACAGAAAGCTCCTGTAGATTTAACGCAGGCTATACGGGGCTGATAGCTTGTCCGAAAAAATATATTCCATGAGCAAAATGGCTCCCAATAAAGAAGTAAATTTAATGAATATTTACATAGGGCTGGATACATGTCAAACTAATGGGAATTCACAGAGTTGGGACATGGATCACTCACTAAGCTATATGTGGAGGCAGTATAATGTGCTAGGGAGCCACATCTGAACAAGTCCAGCACCAAAAGTAACAAGAGTTTGATCCTTTATTTAAACAGGTAGTCCCTTTGAGCACTATTACCAGAGAGAGGCTGGCAGCCAAACACATAAAACACATAAACAAAACCATGATTAAAGGAGGATTTTACTGCTTCATCGCACAAATTGAACAAAATATTACTGTGGTTGATCAATACCAATTAATGACTAGAGGTTTCTGGATTGAAATGCATCTCAAGACAAGGCGGCTATTAAAATATCTGGTTTTCAATGCAGCTGCAGCATCACTCATACCATGTTAATGCTATTATAGATGTTATATGTCAGAAAAAGGCTCTACATATACTTTTTATACCTTCCATCCTTCCTTGGTCCCTCCCTTCCTTCCTTCTTTCCTCCCTTCGTCCTTCCTTCTTTCCTCCCTTCCTTCTTTCTTCCTTCCTTCCGTCTTTCCTCCCTTCCTTCCTTGACTCGAGGACAACAGGAAAAGCTCTAACCCTAACCCTTCCTTTCTTCCTTTCTTCCTTTCTCCCTTCCTTCTTTTTTCCTTCCTTCCTTCCTTGACTCGAGGACAACAGGAAAAGCTCTAACCCTAACCCTTCCTTTCTTCCTTTCTCCCTTCCTTCCTTCCTTCTTTCTTCCTTCCTTCCTTCCTTTCTCCCTTCCTCCCCTCCTTCCTCCCTCCCCTCCTTCCTTCCTTCTTTCTTCCTCCCTTCCTTCCTTGACTCGAGGACAACAGGAGGGTTAAATCCAGGAAAATCAGGAAAAGCTCTAACCCTAACCCTAACCCTTCCTTCCTTTCTCCCTTCCTTCCTTCCTTCTTCCTCCCTCCCCTCCTTCCTTCCTTCTTCCTCCCTTCCTTCCTTGACTCGAGGACAACAGGAGGGTTAAATCCAGGAAAATCAGGAAAAGCTCTAACCCTAACCCTTCCTTCCCGCTCTACATATACTTAAAAAGCACCTTGATCATCAGAATTAAGAGTGAAGTATTGGATGTTTGTTGGCTTTTAAAACTTGTCCAAGCTTACAAGGATCCAAACATTTAAGACCACAGTGCTTATTTTACTGTCTCGTGCATTTTTGGCTGCAGATAAGCTCTGATAGAGTATGACATAAGGGTGGTTTCCTAAGACACAGCAAACCATTTGATTCCAAAACTAGAGGCAAAGGAGATCAGGCGGTTTAAAACTTGGTAGGACTTCTTTACTAGTTTTAGGGATGACCTCCAGTAACCCTTAGGCGAGGTATTGTGACCCAATCTACTATCATTATGTTTGTTTTGACTGTTCCTTCTTTCTTTCGTTCCTTCGTTCGTTCCTTCCTTCCTTCCTTCCTTTCTTCCTCCCTCCTTCTCTCTTTCTTTCCTTCCTCTCTCTTTCCTTCGTCCAGCCCCCTTTCTTCCTTCCTTCTGTCCTTCCTCCCTCCCTCCTTCCTTCCTCCCTTCCTTCTTTCCGTCCTTCCTGCCTTCCTTCTTTCCGTCCTTCCTGCCTTCCTTCTTTCCTCCGTCCTTCCTTCCTTCTTTTCTCCCTCCCTCCCTCCTACCTTGCTTCCTTTCTGTCATTCCTCCCTTCCTTCTTTCCTTTTCTCCCTTCCTTCCTCCCTCATTTCCTTCTTTCCCTCCTTTCCTTCCTTCTTCCCCCCTTCTATCCTTCCTTGGTCCCTCCCTTCCTTCCTTCCTTCTTTCCTCCATCCTTCCTTCTCTCCTCTTTACTCCATTATTCCTCCCCTCCTTCCTTCTTCCTCCCTTCCATCTTTCCTTGGTCCCTTCCTTCCTTCCATTCTTCCTTCCTTCCTTCCTTCCTCTCTTCCTTCCTTCCTTCTTCCTCCCTCCCATCCTTCCTTCTTCCTCCCTTCCTTCCTTCCTTGACTCAAGGACAACAGGAGGGTTAAATCCAGGAAACCCACCCCAAAAAACAAATAAATCAAATTTTTTGGCCTGGGAAAGACAAATTTTTGCCAGCTCTGCCGGCTTCATCAGAAGCGACGCTAAGAGCCGAGGGGAAGCTTTGAAATGCAGATGGCGAGGGGGCCTGTCGACTGTCACCTGTATGAAGCACTTTAACTCCTGTCGCTGAAATGAGCCTTTCTTTTTTCAAGAGTCGAACCGTGATGTGTATCGGCCGACAAGGCAGATTGGGGGATGATTGCTCTATTGTGGCTGTCAGCTAGTGAGAACAAGGTATTCATCCTTTGTCAGCGCGACGTCTCCTCTCTCATCTCATCACTGAGGACCCCCCCCCCCCCTCCCCATCCTCCCCCTCTCCCCCTTCACTCCACCATCCACCATTCACCTCCTCTTACCGGCATCACCCCCACCCTCTTAACCTCTTGTCTTGATTTGGAATTACTGTTCAAAGACATGGTTATACTGGTGCAGCCTGCTACCATTACTGGCAATAAGGAGAGGTACACCAGCCATTGTATTTGCCTCCACGCAGCTATTACATGGCTGCTTTTTCACCAATCATGATGCTATATTGTATGTTTGCTTGCAAATTTGACACTGTGTTTGTCACAATGCTGTGGTACATCTAAAGCAATGTGATTCTTGTCAGGGTGGAAAAGCTTTTAGAGAATCACATCATCGTAATTCAGTGTGATCCAAGCCACCTGAACACCTGTAGCTGCTTAAATTACCCTTTTTAAACATCCAATAGTAGTGTGTGGTTGATTATGTAGAGTATAAAACATCATTGTGTAATTTAAAGGTGTAGCTGTAGGATTGTGGCACGCTTTTTGACACATTTTTTAGCTTTTATTTGCTTATTAATGGCTACTTCCTCTTTAAAATAGACTACAATAAAGTCTGTTTGATGATAGTGATTCTCATTATTTAGTGTCATGCATACAGGTTTCCTCAGCTAGCATTAAAAATAAAGAATACAATACACATTTGTTAAATAGGTAGATATTCACCCAATACTTACATTTACATGCACGTACATGACAGTGTTTGAAATTTGAAGCAAAACACAATTTCCCAAAGCCTCAAAGGACAAACAACAGATGTATTCATTAAAAAAAAAACCCTAACTAATTGTAATGTATAAAGCAATCAAAGAGAAACCTGTCTTTTTATTCCTGCTCATAGTTCTCAAACCTTACTGTCATTAGTTTTCATTGACTTTTTCAATGGCTATTTTTTGAGACTGATCATTTCCAGCCTGATATCTACAAAACTTAGCAAATAAATGGAAAAACATGTGTTAGATTTGTGTGAAATGACCCTTTAAGATGCAGTTTTTGCTCCAGTTTCTGCTTCATAGCGGTTGTGTAGTTTTTCTATGAGACATTACGATGAAATCTTGACAAATTGTGAAACCCAGGCGACAAAAATAAAGTAAAGTTGGTGTTTTCCAGTTGAATGAGCTGGCACCTAATTTTGCTTCTGGACTCACTAAATTAGATGTATGTTGTTTGGCAATATCACAGTTAAACTTCGAGGTGTGTCTTTGACAGAGTGTAAGACACACAACAGCCTTAATATCACCCTGTCCTGAATAAATGCACACACTTATAGTTCCTATAGTACCTCATTTATTTCCTGACACTAATGCAGTATACTGTGTCCGTGTTGTGCGTCTCTGCTTTATTTTCCCCCCTTTTCTCCCATAATTCAACGTGAAATACTTCCAGCCATTTGACACAATTAGGCGCTCTCTTCCCACCGCATTGCATCCCACTGGATGGCCCTCATTATCACGAGCCCTTGCCTTTTAGATAACTTATAATGAGGCCGAAAATGTGAAACATTTTGCTTTTTCTGCTACACCGTCGGTTCAAAGAGACCTACTTCAACCTAATTAGGAGTTCCAACCGCTGCAGTCAAATGCTTTTCTTGTTTCTTATGGGGTTAACAGCGGTGAGATGTAGATTTCCACAAGACAGGGTCTAAAGCCATTATGTTGAATCTGTGACATACATCACTGATGTCCAAGTCCTACAGTAATGGTCTACAGTAGTGAGAAGTGTGCGATGTGAAGCTTCAGCGCTGATGGTGAGAGGATGTTGTTAGTCACATAATGTGGGGGATTTTTTTTTTTTGCTTTTTAACCACTCGGATCACCTCACATTTACATCTGCAGATCTACGACCTCAAAATTTACAATTACAACAATAAATAAGACGAGTAGACCTGTTCTCTTCTCATGGTATGTTGTTGGAAGAACAGCTGAGCCCCAAATGTTCCTAAATAGTCCACCAAGGACCGCAGATTCACATTGTGTCCGTTTAATTGTCTCCCCATTTGTATCAAGCACCTGGTCAGAAATTTTGGATGTGTATACAATCCCCTTTTGGAATCTCTTGGATGCAGAGCAGAAAATGGGAAGCATGTGGTAATTCTCACTTTCAAAAAACCGTGAAAGTGGACCTGACTGAATTGAAAAAAACAAAAATGCACAGGACCCCCCCCCCCCCGACCCCCTCCCCCACCCTAAAAAAAAAGACATCTGCATATTAAATTTACAGTTATTACATTTAGCCCTTGCAAAGTGAATTATATACATGTGCAACAGTAAATTAAACTCAATAAAGAGGAAGGGCAGATAAAGAGAAATGTTATCAAAGCAACAAAAAAAAGGGAAAGTAGTCCCTGTAGATTTAAAAAAAAATAAAAAACCCGTCTTGCAACTCATTACAGGTGATAAGTATCAGAAGCGTCTTGTTTTTCATTAAAGTTTTGGGTGATCTGGTATCCTGCCAGGTTTGAGATGCTGGTGATAGGAAGGGGTCACATCTAATTTGATTTAAATAATTGGAATTTAAGCATGAAATACTTCCCTGTGAACTTATTCTCTTGGTGTTCATACCAACGAAGAAGAAGTAGCAGACTATGAGCTTTTAGTAGGGGTCTGATTATGTTTGTACTTCTAACAAAATAAGGTTTTGCTTAAGGTTGTTCAAGCTAAATTCAAAGTGAAGGGAAAAGAGTAAAGTGGATTTGCTTTTGGCTTTGCATTGGCTGTTCATGAAGAATAAACATTAACTGTAAAAAACATCCAGAGACCAACAAAGTGTGCAAACCCCCCCCCCAAAATACAGCTTTACATTCAGGCCTGCATCCATCCACGTCTACCTATAGAAACCCTTTGAGCTTTTAGTAGGGGTCTGATTATATTTATAAGCTGTCTTTAAGGTGCGTTCAGGCTAAATTCAAAGTGAAATTTAAAGACTGTAATTGCATAAAAAGTGGGTTTGCTTTTGGTGGTGTGAAATCTGCTCCTTTGTACATACTATAAACACACTTTTCTACCAATATGCATATATCTTTGCAGAAGTATAACATGGAGCAAAGTTAGCTAGCTGGAGCAAAGTTAACTAGCTGTAGTAAATGTGCTGCTGCTGCATTGGTTGTTCATGGAGAATAAACATTAACTGTAAAAACCATCCAGAGGCCAACAAAGTGTGCAAATCCCACCCCCCCCTCCACAATACTGCTTTACGTTCAATCTCGCAACAAAAAAACAAAAAATGACCTCTTTAAGGTGTGTTCAGGCTAAATTCAAAGTGAAATATAAAGACTGTAATTGCAT